>NC_060196.1:47212295-47239795 GCF_021184085.1 Oncorhynchus gorbuscha | reverse complement strand
CTCCCACTCTCTCTCTCCCACTCTCTCTCACTCTTTTCCTCCCTCTCACTCTGACTGTCTCTCTTTCTCTCTCTCTTCCTCACCCTCTCCAACAGCATGTTAAAAGCCAAGCAGGCGTGCTACAGTCGATTAAGACTTCTCTTTCCTTCTTCCTGTCTTCCTCCTCTCCTCCAGATATCCCCTCCCAATTCCTGTCTGTCTGTCTGAATGTATTATTTCATTATAAACTGTACATAAACATTCCCTTTATTAGGAAGATGAAGAGTCTGTAGTGAGGATGATCATAGTTAGCATTTATGGCAGCCTAGAGGTTAAGAGCATTGGATCAATAACTGAAAGGTTGATGGTTCAAATCCCAGAGTCAACCACATTATGTTTTTTGTCGATGTGCCCTTGATCAAGGCAGTTAAAACATATGTGGTCGACTCTGGGATTCGATCCACCAACCTTTTGGTTACTGATATAATGTGGTCAATAACAGTGTCGCTAAATGGCTAAAATCTAAATGTAAAAGTAGTAAGACAGACTATAATCAGCCAGCCAATAGCACAGAGACAGTAGACTGTAGCCAACCAATAACACAGAGACAGTAGACTGTAGCCAGCCAATAACACAGAGACAGTAGACTGTAGCCAACCAATAACACAGAGACAGTAGACTGTAGCCAACCAATAACACAGAGACAGTAGACTGTAGCCAGCCCATAACACAGAGACAGTAGACTGTAGCCAACCAATAACACAGAGACAGTAGACTGTAGCCAACCAATAACACAGAGACAGTAGACTGTAGCCAACCAATAACACAGAGACAGTAGACTGTAGCCAGCCAATAACACAGAGACAGTAGACTGTAGCCAACCAATAACACAGAGACAGTAGACTGTAGCCAACCAATAACACAGAGACATCAGACTGTAGCCAACCAATAACACAGAGACAGTAGACTGTAGCCAACCAATAACACAGAGACAGTAGACTGTAGCCAACCAATAACACAGAGACAGTAGACTGTAGCCAGCCAATAACACAGAGACAGTAGACTGTAGACAGCCAATAACACAAAGACAGTAGACTGTAGCCAACCAATAACACAGAGACAGTAGACTGTAGCCAACCAATAACACAGAGACAGTAGACTGTAGCCAACCAATAACACAGAGACAGTAGACTGTAGCCAGCCAATAACACAGAGACAGGAGACTGTAGCCAACCAATAACACAGAGACAGTAGACTGTAGCCAACCAATACCACAGAGACAGTAGACTGTAGCCAACCAATAACACAGAGACAGTAGACTGTAGCCAACCAATAACACAGAGACAGTAGACTGTAGCCAGCCAATAACACAGAGACAGTAGACTGTAGCCAACCAATAACACAGAGACAGTAGACTGTAGCCAGCCAATAACACAGAGACAGTAGACTGTAGCCAACCAATAACACAGAGACAGTAGACTGTAGCCAGCCAATAACACAGAGACAGTAGACTGTAGCCAGCCAATAACACAGAGACAGTAGACTGTAGCCAGCCAATAACACTGAGACAGTAGACAGTAACCAGCCAATAACACAGAGACAATAGACTGTAGCTAGCCAATAACACAGCGACAGTAGACAGTAACCAGCCAATAACACAGAGACAATAGACTGTAGCCAGCCAATAACACAGAGACAGTAGACAGTAACCAGCCAATAACACAGAGACAATAGACTGTAGCTAGCCAATAACACAGAGCATGTAGACTGTAGCCAACCAATAATACAGAGAATGTAGACTGTAGCCAGCCAGTAACACAGAGACAGTAGACTGTAGCCAGCCAATAACACAGAGACAGTAGACTGTAGACAGCCAATAACACAGAGACAGTAGACTGTAGCCAACCAATAACACCAAGACAGTAGACTGTAGCCAGCCCATAACACAGAGACAGTAGACTGTAGCCAACCAATAACACAGAGACAGTAGACTGTAGCCAACCAATAACACAGAGACAGTAGACTGTAGCCAACCAATAACACAGAGACAGTAGACTGTAGCCAACCAATAACACAGAGACAGTAGACTGTAGCCAACCAATAACACAGAGACAGTAGACTGTAACCAGCCAATAACACAGAGACAGTAGACTGTAGCCAACCAATAACACAGAGACAGTAGACTGTAGCCAACCAATAACACAGAGACATCAGACTGTAGCCAACCAATAACACAGAGACAGTAGACTGTAGCCAACCAATAACACAGAGACAGTAGACTGTAGCCAACCAATAACACAGAGACAGTAGACTGTAGCCAGCCAATAACACAGAGACAGTAGACTGTAGACAGCCAATAACACAAAGACAGTAGACTGTAGCCAACCAATAACACAGAGACAGTAGACTGTAGCCAACCAATAACACAGAGACAGTAGACTGTAGCCAGCCAATAACACAGAGACAGGAGACTGTAGCCAACCAATACCACAGAGACAGTAGAATGTAGCTAGCCAATAACACAGCGACAGTAGACTGTAGCCAGCCAATAACACAGAGACAGGAGACTGTAGCCAACCAATACCACAGAGACAGTAGAATGTAGCTAGCCAATAACACAGCGACAGTAGACTGTAGCCAACCAATAACACAGAGATAGTAGACTGTAGCCAACCAATAACACAGAGACAGTAGACTGTAGCCAACCAATAACACAGAGACAGTAGACTGTAGCCAGCCAATAACACAGAGACAGTAGACTGTAGCCAACCAATAACACAGAGACAGTAGACTGTAGCCAACCAATAACACAGAGACAGTAGACTGTAGCCAACCAATAACACAGAGACAGTAGACTGTAGCCAGCCAATAACACAGAGACAGTAGACTGTAGCCAGCCAATAACACATAGACAATAGACTGTAACCAGCCAAAAACACAGAGACAGTAGACTGTAGCCAGCCAATAACACTGAGACAGTAGACAGTAACCAGCCAATAACACAGAGACAATAGACTGTAGCTAGCCAATAACACAGAGACATTATACTGTAGCCAGCCAGTAACACAGAGACAATAGACTGTAGCCAGCCAATAACACAGAGACAGTAGACTGTAGCCAGACAATAACACAGAGACAGTAGACTGTAGCCAGCCAATAACACAGAGACAGTGGACTGTAGCCAACCAATAACACAGAGAATGTAGACTGTAGCCAACCAATAACACAGAGAATGTAGACTGTAGCCAGCCAGTAACACAGAGACAGTAGACTGTAGCCAGCCAATAACACAGAGACAGTAGACTGTAGACAGCCAATAACACAGAGACAGTAGACTGTAGCCAACCAATAACACAGAGACAGTAGACTGTAGCCAACCAATAACACAGAGACAGTAGACTGTAGCTAGCCAATAACACATAGACAGTAGACTGTAGCCAACCAATACCACAGAGATAGTGGACTGTAGCCAACCAATAACACAGAGACAGTAGACTGTAGCCAACCAATAACACAGAGACAGTAGACTGTAGCCAGCCAATAACACAGAGACAGTAGACTGTAGCCAACCAATAAAACAGAGACAGTAGACTGTAGCCAACCAATAACACAGAGACAGTATACTGTAGCCAACCAATAACACAGAGACAGTAGACTGTAGCCAACCAATAACACAGAGACAGTAGACTGTGGCCAACCAATAACACAGAGACAGTAGACTGTAGCCAACCAATAACACAGAGACAGTAGACTGTAGCCAACCAATAACACAGAGACAGTAGACTGTAGCCAGCCAATAACACAGAGACAGTAGACTGTAGACAGCCAATAACACAAAGACAGTAGACTGTAGCCAACCAATAACACAGAGACAATAGACTGTAGCCAACCAATAACACAGAGACAGTAGACTGTAGCCAGTCAATAACACAGAGACAGGAGACTGTAGCCAACCAATAACACAGAGACAGTAGAATGTAGCTAGCCAATAACACAGCGACAGTAGACTGTAGCCAACCAATAACAAAGAGATAGTAGACTGTAGCCAACCAATAACACAGAGACAGTAGACTGTAGCCAACCAATAACACAGAGACAGTAGACTGTAGCCAGCCAATAACACAGAGACAGTAGACTGTAGCCAACCAATAACACAGAGACAGTAGACTGTAGCCAACCAATAACACAGAGACAGTATACTGTAGCCAACCAATAACACAGAGACAGTAGACTGTAGCCAGCCAATAACACAGAGACAGTAGACTGTAGCCAACCAATAACACAGAGACAGTAGACTGTAGCCAGCCAATAACACAGAGACAGTAGACTGTAGCCAACCAATAACACAGTGACAGTAGACTGTAGCCAGCCAATAACACATAGACAGTAGACTGTAACCAGCCAAAAACACAGAGACAGTAGACTGTAGCCAGCCAATAACACTGAGACAGTAGACAGTAACCAGCCAATAACACAGAGACAATAGACTGTAGCTAGCCAATAACACAGAGACATTAGACTGTAGCCAGCCAGTAACACAGAGACAGTAGACTGTAGCCAGCCAGTAACACAGAGACAGTAGACTGTAGCCAGACAATAACACAGAGACAGTAGACTGTAGTCAACCAATAACACAGAGACAGTAGGCTGTAGCCAACCAATAACACAGAGACAGTAGACTGTAGCCAACCAATAACACAGAGACAGTAGACTGTAGCCAGCCAATAACACAGAGACAGTAGACTGTAGCCAACCAATAACACAGAGACAGTAGACTGTAGCCAGCCAATAGCACAGAGACAGTAGACTGTAGCCAACCAATAACACAGAGACAGTAGACTGTAGCCAGCCAATAACACAGAGACAGTAGACTGTAGCCAGCCAATAACACAGAGACAGTAGACTGTAGCCAGCCAATAACACTGAGACAGTAGACAGTAACCAGCCAATAACACAGAGACAATAGACTGTAGCTAGCCAATAACACAGCGACAGTAGACAGTAACCAGCCAATAACACAGAGACAATAGACTGTAGCCAGCCAATAACACAGAGACAGTAGACAGTAACCAGCCAATAACACAGAGACAATAGACTGTAGCTAGCCAATAACACAGAGCATGTAGACTGTAGCCAACCAATAATACAGAGAATGTAGACTGTAGCCAGCCAGTAACACAGAGACAGTAGACTGTAGCCAGCCAATAACACAGAGACAGTAGACTGTAGACAGCCAATAACACAGAGACAGTAGACTGTAGCCAACCAATAACACCAAGACAGTAGACTGTAGCCAGACAATAACACAGAGACAGTAGACTGTAGCCAGCCAATAACACAGAGAATGTAGACTGTAGCCAGCCAGTAACACAGAGAATGTAGACTGTAGCCAACCAATAACACAGAGAATGTAGACTGTAGCCAGCCAGTAACACAGAGACAGTAGACTGTAGCCAGCCAATAACACAGAGACAGTAGACTGTAGACAGCCAATAACACAGAGACAGTAGACTGTAGCCAACCAATAACACAGAAACAGTAGACTGTAGCCAACCAATAACACAGAGACAGTAGACTGTAGCCAACCAATAACACAGAAACAGTAGACTGTAGCTAGCCAATAACACAGAGACAGTAGACTGTAGCCAACCAATACCACAGAGATAGTAGACTGTAGCCAACCAATAACACAGAGCATGTAGACTGTAGCCAACCAATAACACAGAGACAGTAGACTGTAGCCAGCCAATAACACAGAGACAGTAGACTGTAGCCAACCAATAACACAGAGACAGTAGACTGTGGCCAACCAATAACACAGAGACAGTATACTGTAGCCAACCAATAACACAGAGACAGTAGACTGTAGCCAACCAATAACACAGAGACAGTAGACTGTGGCCAACCAATAACACAGAGACAGTAGACTGTAGCCAACCAATAACACAGAGACAGTAGACTGTAGCCAGACAATAACACAGAGACAGTAGACTGTAACCAGCCAATAACACAGAGACAGTAGACTGTAGCCAACCAATAACACAGAGACTGTCAGGCAATAACACAGAGACAGTAGACTGTAACCAATAACAAAGAGACAGTAGACTGTAGCCAACCAATAACACAGAGACAGTAGACTGTAACCAATAACACAGAAGACTGTAACCAATAACATAGAGACAGTAGACTGCCAGCCAATAACACAGAGACAGTAGACTGTAACCAATAACACAGAGACAGTAGACTGTAACCAATAATACAGAGACAGTAGACTGCCAGCCAATAACACGGAG
The DNA here is from genome assembly GCF_021184085.1 of Oncorhynchus gorbuscha. NCBI lineage: Eukaryota > Metazoa > Chordata > Actinopteri > Salmoniformes > Salmonidae > Oncorhynchus > Oncorhynchus gorbuscha. The sequence continues at coordinate 47,233,523 of NC_060196.1, read as the reverse complement.
ACAGTAGACTGTAACAAATAACACAGAGACAGTAGACTGTAACCAATAACACAGAGACAGTAGACTGTAACCAGCCAAAAACACAGAGACAGTAGACAGTAACCAGCCAATAACACAGAGACAATAGACTGTAGCTAGCCAATAACACAGAGACAGTAGACTGTAGACAGCCAATAACACAGAGACAGTAGACTGTAGCCAACCAATAACACAGAGACAGTAGACTGTAGCAACCAATAACACAGAGACAGTAGACTGTAGCCAACCAATAACACAGAGACAGTAGACTGTAGCTAGCCAATAACACAGAGACAGTAGACTGTAGCCAACCAATACCACAGAGATAGTAGACTGTAGCCAACCAATAACACAGAGACAGTAGACTGTAGCCAACCAATAACACAGAGACAGTAGACTGTAGCCAGCCAATAACACAGAGACAGTAGACTGTAGCCAACCAATAACACAGAGACAGTAGACTGTAGCCAACCAATAACACAGAGACAGTATACTGTAGCCAACCAATAACACAGAGACAGTAGACTGTAGCCAACCAATAACACAGAGACAGTAGACTGTAGCCAACCAATAACACAGAGACAGTAGGCTGTAGCCAACCAATAACACAGAGACAGTAGACTGTAGCCAACCAATAACACAGAGACAGTAGACTGTAGCCAGCCAATAACACAGAGACAGTGGACTGTAGCCAACCAATAACACAGAGAATGTAGACTGTAGCCAACCAATAACACAGAGAATGTAGACTGTAGCCAGCCAGTAACACAGAGACAGTAGACTGTAGCCAGCCAATAACACAGAGACAGTAGACTGTAGACAGCGAATAACACAGAGACAGTAGACTGTAGCCAACCAATAACACAGAGACAGTAGACTGTAGCCAACCAATAACACAGAGACAGTAGACTGTAGCCAACCAATAACACAGAGACAGTAGACTGTAGCCAGCCAATAACACAGAGACAGTAGACTGTAGCCAACCAATAACACAGAGACAGTAGACTGTAGCCAACCAATAACACAGAGACAGTATACTGTAGCCAACCAATAACACAGAGACAGTAGACTGTAGCCAACCAATAACACAGAGACAGTAGACTGTAGCCAGCCAATAACACAGAGACAGTAGACTGTAGCCAACCAATAACACAGAGACAGTAGACTGTAGCCAACCAATAACACAGAGACAGTATACTGTAGCCAACCAATAACACAGAGACAGTAGACTGTAGCCAACCAATAACACAGAGACAGTAGACTGTAGCCAACCAATAACACAGAGACAGTAGGCTGTAGCCAACCAATAACACAGAGACAGTAGACTGTAGCCAACCAATAACACAGAGACAGTAGACTGTAGCCAGCCAATAACACAGAGACAGTGGACTGTAGCCAACCAATAACACAGAGAATGTAGACTGTAGCCAACCAATAACACAGAGAATGTAGACTGTAGCCAGCCAGTAACACAGAGACAGTAGACTGTAGCCAGCCAATAACACAGAGACAGTAGACTGTAGACAGCGAATAACACAGAGACAGTAGACTGTAGCCAACCAATAACACAGAGACAGTAGACTGTAGCCAACCAATAACACAGAGACAGTAGACTGTAGCCAACCAATAACACAGAGACAGTAGACTGTAGCCAACCAATAACACAGAGACAGTAGACTGTAGCTAACCAATAACACAGAGACAGTAGACTGTAGCCAACCAATACCACAGAGATAGTAGACTGTAGCCAACCAATAACACAGAGACAGTAGACTGTAACCAACCAATAACACAGAGACAGTAGACTGTAGCCAGCCAATAACACAGAGACAGTACACTGTAGCCAACCAATAACACGGAGACAGTAGACTGTAGCCAACCAATAACACAGAGACAGTATACTGTAGCCAACCAATAACACAGAGTCAGTAGACTGTAGCCAACCAATAACACAGAGACAGTAGACTGTAGCCAGCCAATAACACAGAGACAGTAGACTGTAGCCAACCAATAACACAGAGACAGTAGACTGTAGCCAACCAATAACACAGAGACAGTAGGCTGTAGCCAACCAATAACACAGAGACAGTAGACTGTAGCCAACCAATAACACAGAGACAGTAGACTGTAGCCAGCCAATAACACAGAGACAGTAGACTGTAGCCAACCAATAACACAGAGACAGTAGACTGTAGCCAGCCAATAACACAGAGACAGTAGACTGTAGCCAGCCAATAACACAGAGACAGTAGACTGTAGCCAGCCAATAACACAGAGACAGTAGACTGTAGCCAGCCAATAACACAGAGACAGTAGACTGTAGCCAGCCAATAACACAGAGACAGTAGACTGTAGGCAACCAATAACACAGAGACAGTAGACTGTAGCCAACCAATAACACAGAGACAGTAGACTGTAGCCAACCAATAACACAGAGACAGTAGACTGTAGCCAACCACTAACACAATGACAGTAGACTGTAGCCAGCCAATAACACAGAGACAGTAGACTGTAACCAATAACACAGAAGACTGTGACCAACCAATAACACAGAGACAGTAGACTGTAACCAGTAACACAGAGACAGTAGACTGTAACCAATAACACAGAGACAGTAGACTGCCAGCCAATAACACAGAGACAGTAGACTGTAACCAATAACACAGAGACAGTATACTGCCAGGCAATAACACAGAGACAGTAGACTGTAACCAATAACACAGAGACAGTAGAGTGTTAACAATAACACAGAGACAGTAGACTGTAACCAATAACACAGAGACAGTAGACTGTAACCAATAACACAGTAGACTGTAACAGATAAAAAAGAGACAGTATACTGCCAGCCAATAACACAGAGACAGTAGACTGTAACCAATAACACAGAGACAGTAGACTGTAACCAATAACACAGAGACAGTAGACTGTAACCAATAACACAGAGACAGTAGACTGTAACCAATAACACAGAGACAGTAGACTGTAACCAATAACACAGAGACAGTAGACTGTAACCAATAACACAGAGACAGTAGACTGCCAGCCAATAACACAGACCAACAAGGAACATGCAGTACGTAGGTATATTCTAATAAATTACACACAAAGATATTCAAGAGTATTTCAGGTTATAGGACGGCAGGTATAAAGATTTATAAAACACATACAGATAGCAGAAACAAACAAATGATAACAACCCAATTATTGAAACACAGCACCATATGCTCGTTAATGCACTTGTTTTAGGACATTGTGACGCAGACTTCAAAACAAAGAGCTACTTCAAGTCTTGGATAGTGATTTTCAACCTGTAGCAGCTTTACCTCTACCAGTTGGACAGATGTGTTCTATAAGTCACATTTATGGAATTTGAACATATGAATGTACATGGGATGCAATGGCATGATTGTCCAATGGTTACATGCTAGACAGATACAACATCTGTTCTGTGACAGGCTGCAATCACTGTCAATCAGAGCTTGCCCTGCCCCTTATTCTGAGTGTCCTCCAAAGATCCTCAATGACTTTGATTGGCCCACCCCATTCCTCTCCAATGGAGTTCTAATAACAGCTCTACACCAAACGGCTCGGCACCAAATTGGAATAGAGCCATCCAGTGCACTTGACAATGAGATTGGAATGCAGCCACACAATGATTAATCACTCCTCCTGACAAGGTAATATCAAAGAGACAGAGGCTGGACCACAGCAATCAAACACTGTAGAAACCCAAAAGAGAGGGAAATTATGAAGAAAATAAATGAAAAGGAAAGAAATAAAGAATAAAAAAAAGAAATTAAGACTGAAAGAACGAAATGGAAGAAAGAACGAATGAAAATACGAGAAAACAAACCTAGCCAGAGGAGTAGAAACCACTGTAAAGCAACAACTTTACTGTCTCTCCATCTGTGCTGAAACTGAGCTTTCTATTATGGATCTAAGAAATGAGCAGAGATTTATAAAGAGTACTGTAGTAAAAATGGAGATGTCAGCCTGGTCGTATTGAACAAGACAGGACAGGACATATGGGGATTGAGTGAGTAATATGACAGTGTAGAAACTAGGTAGTGACACATAGATATAGGATAACAGAGTTAGAAAGGGATGTGGAGAATGATACGAAAAGAGGATATCAAGAGAAAGACAGAGGAACAGAGACAATGACAGAGAGAGAGAAAGAGGTGCATGACATATTATGTAGATGATATATGGTAGGCAGGGAGAGAGGGAGAAAGAGGAGAGAGAGCGAGAGAGAGAGAGAGAGAGAGAGAGAAAGAGAGAGAGAGAGAGAGAGAGAGAGAGAGAGAGAGAGAGAGAGAGAGAGAGAGAGAGAGAGAGAGAGAGAGAGAGAGAGAGAGAGAGAGAGAGAGAGAGAGAGAGAGAGAGAGAGAGAGAGAGAGAGAGAGAGAGAGAGAGAGAGAGAGAGAGAGAGAGAGGAACAGATAGATGGAGTATATACAGTGTGTATAAGAGATGGTACTGAATGAGACAATACTATGTTGCTGAGTTTGGTCTGTGTCTCAGGCCCTTCACAGAAGGAGAGGCAGAGGGACAGACTGACCGATGGACAGAGAGATAGACAGACATATATATATATAGATAGAGGTGTATATGTACAGTACCAGTCAAGAGTTTGAACACACCTACTAATTCAATGTTTTTTCTTAATTTTTACTATTTTCTACATTGTAGAATAATAGTGAAGACATCAACACTATGAAATAACACATATGGAATCATGCAGTAACCAAAAAAGTGTTAAACAATCTATATATATTTTATATTTGAGATTCTTCAAAGTAGCCACCCTTTGCCTTGATGACAGCTTTGTACACTCTTGGCATTCTCTCAACCAGCTTCACCTGGAATGCTTCTTCAACAGTTTTAAAGAAGTTCCCACATAGGCTGAGCACTTGTTGGCTGCTTTTCCTTCACTCTGCGGTCCAACTCATCCCAAACCATCTCAATTGGGTTCAGGTAAAGTGATTGTGGAGACCAGGTCATCTGATGCAGAACTCCATCACTCTCCTTCTTGGTCAAATAGTCCTTACACAGCCTGGAGGCCCTTACACAGCTTGGAGGTTTTAATGTCTTCACTATTATTCTACAATATAAAAAAATAGTAAAAATAAAGAAAATCCCTTGAATGAGTTGGTGTGTCCAAACTTTTGACTGATACTGTATATGAGATGGTACTAACCGGGACACACTGTTATGTTGCAGAGTTTGGTCTGTTTCTCAGGCCCTCCACAGAGCTTGGCCTCTCCTCCGCTCACACAGTTCCTGGTTCGGGTCCTGGAGCCCCGGCCACACGTGACAGAACAAAGGCTCCATGACGACCACTCCTCCCACAGCCCATGGACTGCAACACCCAGAGACAGACAGGCACACACAGCCAATGGGGATGAGAGAATGAGAGATAGGAGGTGTGTGGATTTGCATGTTATAGCCAATGAGGACAGAGAATGAATGAGGAGGAGGGTCCCACCCCCTGTTACAACCATTAGGGTTAGAGAATATGAGCTTGGAGGCGGGATCATAACTCCTGTCAGCAAAGGGGTTAGAGGATGAGACAAAAAGTGAGTAAATGAACACTAGCACAACACTCAAAAGAACCAACAGTAACACAGATGGCACAGAGGTAAGATGTGGCCCTCGCCACCTCTCCATATCGTTCAAACCAGGAAAGAACACGCTCCAAACTACCCAAAACCTTAAGCTCCACATGCAGCTGTTACGAAGGACTGGGCCGCGCTCAGAAGGTCATAACTTTGAAGTAGGTTCCCGAGAAATTGATTTATACACAGCGAGTATGACATGATCATAAAGTACATTCCAAATTGATTAAAACATACTGTACTTTTGGTCATTAAAATGTCATGGTGAGGGCACAGCATTATCGGATTCTGATCAGCAATATGGTTAAACATTCATCAACTTGCTCATTCAAATGATGTGATGCCTTCTATTTCATATATGTTAATGAACATATTGAAATAACCTGGGAGAGTATTCATAAAGCCTCTCAGAGTTGCCAGGTCACAGTTGTAAATGAGAACTTGTTTTTCAGCTAGCCTACCTGGTTAAATAAAGGTGATTTGTTTTTTAAAGTATGGGTGCTGATCTAGGATCAATTTAGCCTTTTAAACATAATGAATACGGCAGCAAAACTGATCGTATAGAATACGGCGGCCTGGTTTTTGAGAGGAAGCTCTCTTGTTCTTACCACTCTGAGTAGAAGTTGCTTATGGGCACAGGTCTAGGATCAGTTAACTGTTCCAAATTAAACTTGTTTACCAAGAGGGACCTAACATCAGTGTCTAGGAGTAAAGTCCTCCTCTGTTCATTAGAGTTGAATAGAGGGCTCATCTTTGAAATCTACTAAAATATGCAAGTGAGTCCTTTATCCAACTCTATGAATAGGACTAGCAGTTAGTCGTGGGACCAGTGTTGAGTTATAGCATGCTGGGGGTGAAGTGTTGAGGAACCAGAGCAACACAATGCGGAGAAACACAACACGCCAGCGTACGCAATACACTGCAAACCAGTAAGACAAATAAACAGACTAGCATATGTGTCCACACACATACAACACCACATGCCCACAGGGAATAGACATACTGTGTATGTCCACAGAACCAGACACATACAGATCACTATAACCAGACTAGTCGTAAGAAAGGAGGAAAAAATTCAAAGCTGGAGAGAAGAGGAGTGAGGGGTGGAAAGAGAAGAAGAGAAGAGAAGAAGAGGAGAAGATAGGGAGACGCACAGGAAAAATACATGGATTTTGGAAGTATGAACGGACAATCTTATGGCAATATGAGGTTTGAAGACACAAAGGCAGAGGTGAAGGAAAATAGAAAATGCATTCTAATGCGTCAGAGATTTTGAAGGTGTGCATGGTTTTAACACTTTGGGGAATATTGAATGAGAGAGATGGAAAGAGTGAGATGTTTTTAAAAAATACATTAATAGAGGGAGAAAAGGCTGAAGGGAGGGGTGTTGAAAGACAATGTGAGATATACAGTATGAGCAATGAGAAAAAAAGATGATTAAAGAATAATTAGAAAGAGAGAAAGAGAGAAAGAGAGAAAGAGAGAAAGACAGAAAGAGAGAGAGAGAGAGAGAGAGAGAGAGAGAGAGAGAGAGAGAGAGAGAGAGAGAGAGAGAGAGAGAGAGAGAGAGAGAGAGAGAGAGAGAGAGAGAGAGAGAGAGAGAGAGAGAGAGAGAGAGAGAGAGAGAGAGAGAGAGAGAGAGAGAGAGAGAGAGAGAGAGAGAGAGAGAGAGAGAGAGAGAGAGAGGGAGAGAGAGAGAGAGAGGGAAAGAAAGAGGGGAGAGAGGGAGAGAGGGAGAGAGAAGAATATATGCCTGGTCTGCTTAGCCATGAAAAAAAGCCAAACTGTTGGTTTTAAGCATCCTCTGAGAGCTAAACTTAAGGTACATTGTTAATACAATCACTGATTCTTTATGTAATCAACTAACTCCATCCTGAGAATATTGAGCTGCAAATGTAAAGCACAGACGACAGGAACCATCTCAATCCAAACGGTTCACAAGAGGTGGTTCACAAGAGGTGGTTCACAAGAGGCGGTTCACAAGAGGCGGTTCACAAGAGGCGGTTCACAAGAGGCGGTTCACAAGAGGCGGTTCACAAGAGGCGGTTCACAAGAGGCGGTTCACAAGAGGCGGTTCACAAGAGGCGGTTCACAAGCAGCTGGATACTTGTTAAACATTGTCTATTCATCTACAAGGAATCGGGCTCAGATTCACTGGTAACATCTTGAATGGAGAGTAGTTAGAAACCAATGAATTACTAGAGCTAAAGCGATCTATTTCACACCAATAAAGCATCCTTACAATCTTAGAAAAAAAGGTTTCAAAAGGGAACATTGGCTGTTCCATGTAAACCCCACTGATTTTTGTTTTTTAATTATATATATCTTTTAGGGGTAGATAATTGTCACGCCTTGGTCATTGTATTTTGTGTTTTTGGTATATGTTTGGGTAAGCCAGGGTGTGACATGGGTTTATATGTTGTGTTTTCGTATTGGGGTTTGTAGTAATTGGGATTGTGTATGATTAGGGGTGTGTCTAGTTAGGCTTGGCTGCCTGAGGCGATTCTCAATTGGAGTCAGCTGCTTATCGTTGTCTCTGATTGGGAACTGTATTTAGGCAGCCTGAGTTTGCATTGTATTTTGTGGGTGTTTGTTCCTGTCTTAGTGTTGTAGTCATCAGATAGGCTGTAATAGGTTTCACGTTCCGTTTGTTGTTTTTTTGTATTTATACAGTTATTTCATGTACCGCTATTATCTTCATTAAAGTCATGAATAACCTACACGCTGCATTTCGGTCTGACTCTCTTCATACAACAGACGAACGTCGTTACAGAAACACCCACCACTCACAGACCGAGCAGCGTGTGAACTGGCAGGATCTAAAGGAGGACGTTATGGACAGCAGAAGCATGGATTATACGAAGTGGGAAGAAATCGACAGGTGGGCGGCCGACCCAGAGCGAGTGCAGGAGCCCGCCTGGGATTCGCTTCAGCAGTTGCAGTGGGAGAGACTGCACCATTTGGAGATTTGGACATGGGAGGAGGAATTAGACGGAAAAGGACCCTGGGCGCAGCCGGGAGAATATCGCCGTCCCAAGGAGGGAATAGAAGCAGCTAAAGCGGAGAGGCGCAGGTATGAGGAGGCAGCACGGCGACGCGGTTGGAAACCGGAAAGTCACCCCCAAAAAAATATTGGGGGGGGCTAGAGGGGAGAATAGTTATGCCAGGTAGAAGACCTGCGCATACTCCCTGTGCTCACCATTGGGCTAGAGAGACCGGGCAGGCACAGTGTTATGCTATGGAGCGCACAGTGTTTCCAGTGCGGGTGCAGAGCCAGCTGCGACACATACCAGCCCTTCCTATTGGCCGGGCTAGAGTGGGCATCGAGCCAGGTAAGCTTGGGCAGGCTCGGTGCTCAAGAGCTCCAGTGCGCCTGCACGGTCCGTTCTATCCAGAGCCACCTCTACACACCAGTCCTCCGGTAGCAGCTCCCCGCACCAGGCTTCCTGTGCATGTCCTCGCGCCAGTACCACCAGTTCCAGCACCACGCACCAGGCCTCCAATGCGCCTCGCCTGTTCAGCGCAGCCAGAGCCTTTCTCCTCTCCTGCGCTGTTGGAGTCTCCCACCTGTTTAGCACAGCCAGAGCCTTTCTCCTCTCCTGCGCTGCCGGAGTCTCCAGTCTGCCCAGTCGGCCCAGTGCTCCCAGTCTGCCCAGTGCTCCCAGTCTGCCCAGTGCTCCCAGTCTGCCCAGCGCCGCCAGTCGGCCCAGCTTCGCCAGTCTGGCAGGATCCGCCAGAAGTGCCAGTCTGCCAGGATCCGCCAGAAGTGCCAGTCTGCCAAGATCTTCTAGACCGGCCAGACAACCTGAATCTTCCAGTTCCACCAGCCAGCCAGGATTTACCGGAGCCTACTACCTGCCTGAGCTTCCTCTCAGTACTGAGCTTCCTCTCAGTACTAGGCTTCCTCTCAGTACCAGGCTGCTTCTGTCCCGAGCTGCCCCTCAGTCCCGGGCTGCCCCTCTGTCCTGAGATGCCCTTCTGTCCTGAGATGCCCTTCTGTCCTGAGCTGCCCCTCTGTCCCGAGCTGCCCCTCTGTCCCGAGCTGCCCCTCTGTCCCGAGCTGCCCCTCTGTCCCGAGCTGCCCCTCTGTCCTGAGCTGCCCCTCTGTCCTGAGCTGCCCCTCGGTCCCGAGCTGCCCCTCAGTTATGTGGGGATCAGGGTGAGGACTATTAGGCCATGGTCGGCGGAGAAAATGGATTATCCCAGGACGCGAAGGAGAGGAAATAGGACATTAATGGAGTGGGGTCCAGGTCCCGAGCCAGAACCGCCACCATGGACAGACGCCCACCCGGACCCTCCCTATGCTCTTGAGGTGCGTCCCGGAGTCCGCACCTTAGGGGGGGGGGTTCTGTCACGACCTGGTCATTATATTTTGTGTTTTTGGTATATGTTTGGGTAAGCCAGGGTGTGACATGGGTTTATATGTTGTGTTTTCGTATTGAGGTTTGTAGTAATTGGGATTGTGTATGATTAGGGGTGTGTCTAGTTAGGCTTGGCTGCCTGAGGCGATTCTAAATTGGAGTCAGGTGCTTATCGTTGTCTCTGATTGGGAACCGTATTTAGGCAGCCTGAGTTCGCGTTGTATTTTGTGGGTGTTTGTTCCTGTCTTAGTGTTGTAGTCACCAGATAGGCTGTAATAGGTTTCACGTTCCGTTTGTTTTTTTGTATTTATACAGTTATTTCATGTACCGCTATTATCTTCATTAAAGTCATGAGTAACCTACACGCTGCATTTCGGTCTGACTCTCTTCATACAACAGACGAACGTCGTTACACCCTTTTCATTTTGTCTGGCTTGCACTCCAAATAAAATTGATTAAATATTTTCAAATAACTTAAAAAAACAGGTCGCTAGATGTAAACAAAACCACAACTAAATAGTTAAATTGTGATATGACTAAAGAGTTCATCTAGGGGATTTTTCCACAAATAGAAAAGTGTTTTCCTTTCCATGGTAGCATTTTTGCATCACAACACCTCCATTTTTTACATGGACTTTATATTTACCAATTGGATCCTGTTTCAGTAATAATGAAATCAGACATTCTTGTTGAGTGTCCGATAATCTACCATTTTTATAGGAGTGGTTAAAACATGCTAATAACAGTCCTCTGAGTCTATCAAAAAAGGTTTGGTAAACATCCACTGGTACGCCATCCAGCCCTGGCGTTTTCCCGAACTTAAAGGCTTTAATTGCACTCAGACGTTCCTCCTCTGTAATTTGGCCTTCACATGAGTCATTCTGCACAGCTGTTAATTTTACATTATTAATAGGAAAAAAATCCATACAATTAGCTTTGGTTAGTGGAGATGGAGGAGACTGAAACGAAAACAAATGCTTAAAGTCCTTTACTTTCTCTATCAAAATATAGTTTGGGGACTACTTCATTTGTAACTAGTTTCGGTAAATCATTTTTGGTCGCATTTCTATGTTGAAGATTAAAACAGAATTTTGCTTTATTTTATAATATATTACACTGGATTTTTCTAAAATATGTTCCTCCATTTATTTTTGTGTTTCCTCTAACTTATTCTGTGCCTTTATGGTACAGTTTTTATTGTATTCTATCTGTTCTGTTAGTCCTTCAATTTCCTTCGTTAATATGGACTCTTATGGTCTAAAGTGTTTTTGTTTTAGTTATGAGTACTGAAAGGGTTTCACATGAAACCAAAAAGGGTTCCACCTGGAACCAAAAGGTTTCTTCAAAGGGTTCTCCTATGGGGAAAGTCGAATAACCATTTTAGGTTCTAGATAGCACCTTTTTTTCTAAGAGTGTAGGTAGAATAGACGGGATTGGAGGTAAGGATTACAGGAAAGAGACAGGAAAGAGAGAGAAAGACAGAGGCAGAGAAATGAAGGAGAGCGATAAGACTGGTGCATTATAAACTGAACAGACAGAAAGGGGCATCCAAGATCTGTCAGACTGATAGATCACCAAACATCTGTAGAGGATGGATGTCATTGTTGGGTAAATGGGTAGGTGCTAAAAACACAGTGAGATACAGAGCCTTCAGAAAGTATTCACACCCCTTGACTTTTTCCATATTTTGTTGTGTTACAGCTTGATTTGAAAAATAATTACATTTAGATTTTATGTCACTGGCCTAAACACAATATCACATCATGTCAAAGTGGAAATATGTTTTGTAAATAATTGTAAATAAGAATTTGTTTTTAACTGACTTGCCTGGATATAAAATAAAAAGTTCAGGACTGAAAATGTGCTTAACAAGTCACATAATAAGTTGCATGCTCACTCTTCGTGTAATAATAGTGTTTAACATGATTTCTGAATGACTACCTCATCTCTGTACCCCACACATGCAATTATCTGTAAGGTCCCTCAGTTGAGCAGTGAATTTCAAACACAGATTTAACCACATAGACCAGGGAGGTTTTCCAATGCCTTGCAGAGAAGGGTACTACCTACATGTATTGGTAGATGGGTAGATGTATTTATTTTTAATTTTTTTAAAGCAGACATTGAATATCCCTTTAATTCCTTTAAGTAATGAAGTTATTCATTACACTTTGGATGGTGTATCAATACTACTCCCAGTCACTACAAAGATACAGGCGTCCTTCCTAACTCAGTTGTTGGAGCGGAAGGAAACCTCTCAGGGATTTCACCATGAGGCCAATGGTGACTTTAAAATAGTTACAGAGTTTAATGTACGTTTAGTCCAACACATCACTGAGTAACACTCTTCAGTTTTTCATGCATGGCGACTTTCAGTATAAAAATAAACAGAATATAGGTTAAAAAAACTACTTCAGTCTGCTTTCCATCAGACACTGGGAGACAAATTCACCTTTCAGCAGGACAATAACCTAAAACACAAGGTCAAATCTACACTAGAGTTGCGTTCCAAGATTACATTGAATGTTCCTGAGTTGCCTTGTTACAGTTTGGATTTTTATTGACAATCTATGGCAAGACTTGAAAATGGCTGTCTAGCAATGATCAACAATCAAATTAACAGAGCTTGAAGAATTCTTGAAATAATAACATGCAAATATTGTACAATCCAGGTGTGGAAAGCTCTTAGAGACTTACCCAGAAAGACACACAGCTTTAATTGCTGCCAAAGGTGATTCTAACATGTTTTCACTCAGGGTTGTATTTAATTTATTTCAATAAATGTGCAAAACATGTTTTCATTTTGTCATTATGGGGTATTGTGTGATGATGGGTGATTTTTTCATTAATTTAAATGATTTAGAATTCAGGCTGTAACAGAAGAAAATGTGAAATAATTCAAGGGTAAGAATAGTTTCTGAATGCACTGGAGCCAGACACCTGCAAATGCACATGCACACACACAAACACGCACCCACGCACACACACACACACACACACACACACACACACACACACACACACACACACACACACACACACACACACACACACACACACACACACACACACACACACACACACACACACACACACACACACACACACACTATAACACCAGGGTGTAGAGAGGGTTATATCACTGGGGTGTAGAGAGGGTTATAACACTGGGGTGTAAAGAGGGTTATATCACTGGGGTGTAAAGAGGGTTATAACACTGGAGTGTAAAAGAGGGTTATAACACTGGAGTGTAAAGAGGGTTATAACACTAGGGTGTAAAGAGGGTTATAACACTGGAGTGTAAAGAGGGTTATATCACTGGGGTGTAAAGAGGGTTATAACACTGGGTGTAAAGAGGGTTATAACACTGGAGTGTAAAGAGGGTTATAACACTGGAGTGTAAAGAGGGTTATAACACTGGAGTGTAAAGAGGGTTATAACACTGGAGTGTAAAGAGGGTTATATGACTGGGTGTAAAGAGGGTTATAACACTGGGGTGTAAAGAGGGTTATAACACTGGAGTGTAAAGAGGGTTATATCACTGGGGTGTAAAGAGGGTTATAACACTGGAGTGTAAAAGAGGGTTATAACACTGGAGTGTAAAGAGGGTTATAACACTGGAGTGTAAAGAGGGTTATAACACTGGAGTGTAAAGAGGGTTATATCACTGGGGTGTAAAGAGGGTTATAACACTGGGTGTAAAGAGGGTTATAACACTGGAGTGTAAAGAGGGTTATAACACTGGAGTGTAAAGAGGGTTATAACACTGGAGTGTAAAGAGGGTTATAACACAGAGGTGTAAAGAGGGTTATACTATGGGGGTGTAAAGAGGGTTATAACACTGGGGTGTAAAGAGGGTTATAACACTGGAGTGTAAAGAGGGTTATAACACGGGGGTGTAAAGAGGGTTATAAAACTGGGGTGTAAAGAGGGTTATAACACTGGAGTGTAAAGAGGGTTATAACACGGAGGTGTAAAGAGGGTTATACTATGGGGGTGTAAAGAGGGTTATAACACTGGAGTGTAAAGAGGGTTATAACACTGGAGTGTAAAGAGGGTTATAACACTGGAGTGTAAAGAGGGTTATAACACTGGAGTGTAAAGAGGGTTATATCACTGGGTGTAAAGAGGGTTATAACACTGGGGTGTAAAGAGGGTTATAACACTGGAGTGTAAAGAGGGTTATATCACGGGGGTGTAAAGAGGGTTATAACACTGGGGTGTAAAGAGGGTTATAACACTGGAGTGTAAAGAGGGTTATAACACGGGGTTGTAAAGAGGGTTATACTATGGGGGTGTAAAGAGGGTTATAACACGGGGTGTAAAGAGGGTTATATCACTGGGGTGTAGAGAGGGTTATAAAACATGAATTGTGTACAGCTCCTTGTGACATGGGGCAGTGTATTATCATGCTGAAACATGAATGATGGCGCCGGATGAATGGAATGATAATGGGCCTCAGGATCTCGTCACAGTATCTCTGTGCAATCAAACTGCCATCGATAAAATGCAATTGTGTTTGCCTGCCCATTCCATAACCCCACCGCCACCATGGGGCACTCTGTTCACAATGTTGACATCAGCAAACCGCTCGCACACACAATGCCATACAATTGAAACCGGGATTCATCTGTGAAGAGCACACTTCTCCAGTGTGTCAGTGGCGATAGAAGGTGAGCATTTTCCCACTGTAGTTGGTTACGATGCCGAACTGCAGTCAGGTCAAGACCCTGGTGAGGACGACGAGCACGCAGATGAGCTTTCTGACAGATTGTGCAGAAATGATTTGGTTGTGCAAACCCACTGTTTCATCAGCTGTCTGGGTGGCTGATCTCAGATGATTCCGCAGGTGAAGAAGCCAGATGTGGAGGTCCTGGGCTGGCGTGGTTAAACGTGGTCTGGTTGTGAAGCCTGTAGGACGTACTGCCAAATTCTCTAAAACGACATTGGAAGTGGCTTATGATAAAGAAATGAACATTAAATCATATGGCAATAGCTCTGGTGGACATTCCTGCAGTCAGCATGCCAATTGCATGGCCATTCAAAAATGGAGACTGTGGCACTGTGTTGTGTGAAAAAACACATTATAGAGTGGCCTTTTATTGTGCCCACCACAAGGTGCACCTGTGTAATGATCATGCTGTTTAATCAGCTTCTTGATATGCCACACCTGTCAGTGGATGGATTATCTTGGCAAAGGAGAAATGCTCACTAACAGGGATGTAAGCAAATATGTGAAATATCCCCCCAAAATGCTAACCTCCTCTGTTATTATAATGGACGAAGCTTAGCCTGTCTTGGGGGTATGATATTTATGACTCTGTAACTTCTCACATTATTCACAATTCATTCAGGATTATCCTTTAAGCATGTTAGAATTCACATTAATGTAGATGTTTTTAGAAACATTCTATATGTTAAATATTACATAAATATTCTATATATTCTATAAACAAAACATATTTTTTAAATGACACAATACATTGTTAATATTATTACATTATTCACCATTTGTAAGGTTCTGTACTTATTTTCTTAGTCAACCTTGTGTCCTTTTTCCCTGTGTTCTTTAACGTAGCCCTGTCTTTCATTTTTGTTCATTGATTTCACCTGTGTTAGTTACTCACCTGGTCTCATCATCTCCTTTTAGTTCAGATCATTCTGTTTGTGCCTTTGTGAGGTATTGATCATTTTGACTCGACCAAGCAGTGTCCTAGCTCGTTTGTGAGAACCAGTTATAGCATTCAGTCCTAGTTCTGATTCGCCTGGCTGTTTGCCTACCTGTGTATGACCATTGCCTGCCTCTGACCACGACTCCTGCATTCTGCAAAGGTGAGATAAACACCTGCCGCGCTCTGCGCATGATTCTACACCTTTTTCTCCCTGAGTATTTATTACACCATTCATTTCTACTGGGTACTAAATCATGTGAAACACAAACAAAACAAACAGCAAATGGGTACAGCAAAATACCTAACATTTTACTACTTTAATACACATATAAGTGAATTTGTCTAAATACCTTTGATCCCCTAAAATGGGTGGACTATGTACAAAAAGTGTTGTAATTTAACAATTACCCAATATGGATAATGAAAAGCTGACAGTCTGCAATTTAGTTATTGTATTATTTCAAAACTGTAACACTGGGGTGTAGTGAGGGTTAAAACACTGGGGTGTAATGAGGGTTAAAACACTGGGGTGTAATGAGGGTTAAAACACTGGGGTGTAATGAGGGTTAAAAAACTGGGGTGTAATGAGGGTTAAAACACTGGGGTGTAGTGAGGGTTAAAACACTGGGGTGTAGTGAGGGTTAAAACACTGGGGTGTAATGAGGGTTAAAACACTGGGGTGTAATGAGGGTTAAAAAACTGGGGTGTAATGAGGGTTAAAACACTGGGGTGTAATGAGGGTTAAAACACTGGGGTGGAGCTAGCTTTAAAACACTGGGGTATAGTGAGGATTAAAACACGGGTGGAGCTAGCTTTAAAACACTGGGGTATAGTGAGGGTTAGAACACTGGGGTGTAGTGAGGGTTAAAACACTGGGGTGTAGTGAGGGTTAAAACACTGGGATGTAGTGAGGTTTAAAACACTGGGATGTAATGAGGGTTAAAACCCTGGGGTGTAGTGAGGGTTTAAACACTGGGGTGTAGTGAGGGTTAAAACACTGGGATGTAGTGAGGTTTAAAACACTGGGTTGTAAGTGAGGGTTAAAACACTGGGGTGTAGTGAGGGTTAAAACACTGGGGTATAGTGAGGTTTAAAACCCTGGGGTGTAGTGAGGTTTAAAACACTGGGATGCAGTGAGGTTTAAAACACTGGGATGTAGTGAGATTTAAAACCCTGGGGTGTAGTGAGGGTTAAAACACTGGGGTGTAGTGAGGGTTAAAACACTGGGATGTAGTGAGGTTTAAAACACTGTGATGTAGTGAGATTTAAAACCCTGGGGTGTAGTGAGATTTAAAACCCTGGGGTGTAGTGAGGTTTAAAACCCTGGGATGTAGTGAGGTTTAAAACACTGGGATGTAGTGAAGGTTAAAACACTGGGTTGTAGTGAGGGTTAAAACACTGGGGTATAGTGAGGGTTAAAACACTGGGGTGTAGTGAGGGTTAAAACACTGGGGTATAGTGAGGGTTAAAACACTGGGGTGTACCACCACCTACTGGTCAGAGGGAGAATCTATCCCATTAGCCTGGAACATTGATCATCTTGCAAGACAAGGAATGAGTGAATAAGTGACACAGTATCCAGTGACAATCCCCATGTAGAGTGTTACTTACTACCACATACCCACAGACACTATGTGGAAACAGTAGTGCAGGAAGGGAGCAGGAGTTTGAGACACACAGTAAAAAGAATCAGGAGTGAACACATACCAGTGGAGGTTTCTCAGGGGAGGACGGCTCATAATAATGTCTGGAACGGAGCAAATGAAATGGCATCAAACACATGAAAACCATATGTTTGATGTTGTTGATACCTTTCCACTTATTCCACTTCAGCCATTACCACGAGCCCATCCTCCCCAATTAAGGTGCCACCAACCTCCTGTGACACACACCTATAGCCTGGTGTGTTTGTCTGGCACAATATACCAGAGCCTTTTTACCCATTTGCAAATGAGCCCAGAGAGCACTCAACCAAGGCTACGAGAAAGAGAAAGGCCAAAGGTCATATCAGAGAAATTAAACAAACAATGCAGAGCGCCCAGGGAATACGGAGAAATATGTTTACAAAAGAACAACACACACATGCAGACAGACACACAGACCTTCGCTAAGCCACCGCCATGACAACGATCACTGGCAACTTGGACAACTTGAGACACCAGGCGGCACTTCACACAGTCCCACACACATGCACACAACCACGCGCAGACACACACACACACACACACACACACACACACACACACACACACACACACACACACACACACACACACACACACACACACACACACACACACACACACACACACACACACACACACACACACACACACACACACACATAGAAACACAGGCAAACACAAGTTCCCTTTCTCTCGAACGATCACGTCCCTAGCTCAAAAATGAGTATACTGACGACACTGTCAATACTGTACACGGTCGATCCCTCTACTCCTTTATACAATTACATACACTACATGAAAAAAGTATGTAGACACCTGATCGTTGAACATCTCATTCCAAAATCATGGCCATTAATATGGAGTTGGTCCCCCCTTTGCCTCCTATAACAGCCTCCACTCTTCTGGGAAGGCTTTCCCATAGTTGTTGGAACAATGCTCCAGGGACTTGCTTCCATTCAGCCAGAAGAACATCGGTGAGGCCTGGCTCACAGTACAAGTTCCAATTCATCCCAAAGCTGTTGATGGGGTTGAGATCAAGGCTCTGTGCAGGCCAGTCAAGTTCTTCAACACCGATCTTGACAAACCATTTCTGTATGGAAGTTGCTTTGTGCACAGGTGCATTGTCATGCTGAAACAAGAACGGGCCTTCCCCAATCTGTTGCCACAAAGTTGGAAACACAGAATGGTCTGGAATGTCATTGTATGCTGAAGCATTAAGATTTCCCTTCACTGGAACTAAGGGGCCTAGCCCGATCTACCCCATTAGCCTGGAACATTGATCACATTCGGGCAGGTAGCGGTCTCCTGGCACCTGCCAAACCTAGATTTGTCCGTCGGACTGCCAGATGGTGAAGCATGATTCATCACTCCAGAGAACATGTTTTCACTGCTCCAGAGTCCAATGACTGAGAGCTTTACACCACTCCAGCCATCGCTTGCCATTACGCATGGTGATCTTCGGCTTAGGATGAACAGTTATAGTGCTGACATTGTTTCCAAAGGCAGTTTGGAATTCGGTAGTGAGTGTTGTAACTGAGGACATATGATTTTTACGCTCTACACGCATCAGCACATGGTGGTCCTACCACTTCACGTCCGAGCCGCTCCTAGATGTTTCCACCCTACAATAACAGCACTTACAGTTGAACGAGTCAGCTCTAGAAGGGCAGAAATTTGAGGAACTGGCTTGCTACGTTGAAGTCACTGAGCTCTTCAGCACTGCCAATGTTTGTCTATGGAGATTGCATGACTGTGTGCTCGATTTTATACACCTGTCAAATCAAATCAGCAACGGGTGTGGCTGAAATAGTTTAATCTATTTGAAGGAGTGTCTACATACTTTTGTATATATAGTGTATCTTTTGGTAGAAAAAAGTATTGGGTTGCATTTTGATATGGTGTAATCAGCTCTATTTCAAGTAATGCATTATTGGATGTGCATGTGTGCATGTGCGTGTGTGTGTGTGTCTCTCTTTCTGTGTGTGTGTGTGTGTCTCTCTTTCTGTGTGTGTCTCTCTCTCTCTTTCTATGTGTGTGTCTCTCTCTTTCTATGTGTGTGATAAGAGCGTCTGCTAAATGACTTAAATAATGTAAATGTCTCTCTCTTTCTATGTGTGTGTGTTTCTCTTTCTCTGTGTGTGTCTCTCTCTCTTTCTCTGTGTGTGTGTGTGTTTCTTTCTGTGTGTGTGTCGCTCTCTCTCTTTCTGTGTGTGTCTCTCTCTCTTTCTATATGTGTGTGTGTCTCTCTTTCTATATGTGTGTGTCTCAATCTTTCTATGTGTGTGTGTCTCTCTTTCTCTGTGTGTGTCTCTCTCTCTTTCTCTGTGTGTGTGTGTGTTTCTTTCTGTGTGTGTGTCTCTCTCTCTCTCTTTCTGTGTGTGTCTCTCTCTTTCTGTGTGTGTGTCTCTTTCTGTCTGTGTGTGTGTGTGTCTCTCTCTTTCTATGTGTGTGTGTGTATCTCTCTTTCTATGTGTGTGTGTGTGTATCTCTCTTTCTATGTGTGTGTCTCTCTCTTTCTGTGTGTGTGTGTCTCTCTCTTTCTCTGTGTGTGTGTGTGTGTTTCTTTCTGTGTGTGTCTCTCTCTCTCTTTCTATATGTGTGTGTCTCTCTCTTTCTATGTGTGTGTGTCTCTCTCTTTCTGTGTGTGTGTCTCTTTCTGTCTCTTTCTATGTGTGTGTGTGTGTCTCTCTCTCTCTTTCTCTCTGTGTGTGTGTTTCTTTCTGTGTGTGTCTCTCTCTCTCTTTCTGTGTGTCTCTCTCTTTCTATATGTGTGTGTCTCTCTCTTTCTATGTGTGTGTGTCTCTCTCTTTCTGTGTGTGTCTCTCTCTTTCTCTGTGTGTGTGTGTGTGTGTGTCTCTCTCTCTTTCTGTGTGCGTGTGTGTTTTTTTCCTTCTGGGTGTGTGTGTGTCTCTCTCTCTCTTTCTGTGTGTGTGTCTCTCTCTCTTTCTATGTGTGTGTGTCTCTCTCTTTCTATGTGTGTGTGTCTCTCTCTTTCTGTGTGTGTCTCTCTCTTTCTGTGTGTGTGTGTGTGTGTCTCTCTCTTTCTGTGTGCTTGTGTGTTTTTTTCCTTCTGGGTGTGTGTGTGTCTCTCTCTCTCTTTCTGTGTGTGTGTGTCTCTCTCTTTCTGTGTGTGTGTCTCTCTCTTTCCGTGTGTGTGTGTGTGTGTGTGTGTGTGTTTGTCAATTAAATCAGGGGACGCACATGGAGAATGACATGAATAACATGATGAATTGTTTACAGTGAAAGCCGGGGGACTACATTATTCAACAACGATTCAAATACTACACTATGTGTGTGAAGGTGTATATCTGTCTCTGTGTGTGTGTGTGTATATCTGTGTGTGTGTGTGTGTGTGTGTGTGTGTGTCTCTCTCTTTCTATGTGTGTGTGTGTGTATCTCTCTTTCTATGTGTGTGTGTCTCTCTCTTTCTGTGTGTGTCTCTCTCTCTTTCTCTCTGTGTGTGTGTTTCTTTCTGTGTGTGTCTCTCTCTTTCTGTGTGTCTCTCTCTCTCTTTCTGTGTGTGTGTGTCTCTCTCTTTCTGTGTGGCTCTCTCTCTCTCTCTGTGTGTGTGTGTGTGTGTGTGTGTGTGTGTGTGTGTGTGTGTGTGTGTGTGTGTGTGTGTGTGTGTGTGTGTGTGTGTGTGTGTGTGTGTGTGTGTGTGTGTGTGTGTGTGTGTGTGTGTGTGTGTGTGTGTGTGTGTGTGTGTGCACATTCATAAATACCTGCGCGTGTGAGCTGCTGTTCAAATCATGAATGCATATTCGGTGCTCGCAGGCATTGGAAATAGGTTGGTGTGTGTGTGCGTGTGTGTTTTTTGGAACCTGTCGGAACCACTCCCGGTCGGTGTGTGTACATCCACACTGCGAATTAGAGA
>NC_060196.1:47167295-47207295 GCF_021184085.1 Oncorhynchus gorbuscha | reverse complement strand
GAGAGAGCTCGACCAAAACATCCGGTCGGAGAACGGAGGGAAGGAGTTCCCTTGAACCGGTTAGACCAAGAATCAATTGCGAATCAAATGACAAGACTCTAGACAACGTGTGGTAGCTGTAGGCGCTTAAACCTCTGTCTCATGTAATTCGGTTCACTTTGAACAATTCCTGGAAGTAAGCGCAAGGATATTTATTTCCATTTTCAGTGATCAGGATTTCCTGCTATTCGATGAAACTCACGCTCTGTTAAAGTCACAGCCGTGATTTAACCAGTTTTAGAAACGTCAGAGTGTTTGCTATCCACACATACTAATCATATGCATATAATATATTCCTGGCATGAGTAGCAGGGCGCTGAAATGTTGCGCAATTTTTAACAGATTGTTCGAAAAAGTAGAGGGTCGACTTAACAGGTTAAGCGGAACTATCATTAATCAGGAATAGCCTACATTATTTAAACGGAACTATTATTAATCAGGAATAGCCTACATTATTTAAGCGGAACTATCATTAATCAGGAATAGCCTACATTATTTAAGCGTAACTATCGTCAATCAGGAATAGCCTACATTATTTAAACGGAACTATCATTAATCAGGAATAGCCTACATTATTTAAACGGAACTATTATTAATCAGGAATAGCCTACATTATTTAAGCGGAACTATCATTAATCAGGAATAGCCTACATTATTTAAGCATAACTATCATCAATCAGGAATAGCCTACATTCTTTAAATGGAACTATCATCAATCAGGAATAGCCTACACTATTTAAGCGTAACTATCATCAATCAGGAAAAACTACATTCTTTAAGTGGCATTATCATCAATTAAAACAAACACGACAAAATATGAAGGCATAGGTGTGATGATGTGCCTGTGAACTACAGTATATTCACATGATGGACATTTCCCTCCATTTCTCCCCACACAAACAGACACATTCTTGCTTACTAACCTATGCTTTCACTAGTCCTCAAATATTGTACATGTAAGGGAACAAACACCAGAGTGTGGAGTTAACCTCTACAGGATCAGTGTCCCCCCCTGCGGGACGGTTGAGCTAACGTGCTCTAATGTGATTAGCATGTGGTTGTAAGTAACAATAACTTTTCCCAGGACATAGGCATTTCTGACATGGGGAGAAAGCTTAAATTATTGTTAGTCTATCTGCACTGTCGAATTTACAATAGCTATTACAGTGAAATAATACCATGTTATTGTTTGAGGAGAGTGCAGTTATGAACTTGAAAATGTATTAATATAACAATTAGGCATATTTGGGCAGACTTGATAGAACATTTTTCACTAAAGCACCTTATACCACCCACCACTGCGACTTATATAATATAATAATAATAATAATAGTCGGCTGGCCCTCACTACATATTCGTCGCCAGACCCACTGGCTCCAGGTCATCTACAAGTCCATGCTAGGTAAAGCTCCGCCTTATCTCAGTTCACTGGTCACGATGGCAACACCCATCCGTAGCACGCGCTCCAGCAGGCGTATCTCACTGATCATCCATAAGGCCAACACCTCATTTGGCCGCCTTTCGTTCCAGTACTCTGCTGCCTGTGACTGGAACGAACTGCAAAAATCGCTGAAGATGGAGACTTTTATCTCCCTCACCAACTTCAAACATCAGCTATCCGAGCAGCTAACCGCTCGCTGCAGCTGTACATAGTCTATTGGTAAATAGCCCACCCATTTTCACCTACCTCATCCCCATACTGTTTTTATACTGTTTTTTATTTATTTACTTTTCTGCTCTTTTGCACACCAATATCTCTACCTGTACATGACCATCTGATCATTTATCACTCCAGTGTTAATCTGCAAAATTGTATTATTCGCCTACCTCCTCATGCCTTTTGCACACATTGTATATAGACTGCTCATTTTTTTTTTCCTAATGTGTTATTGACTTGTTAATTGTTTACTCCATGTGTAACTCTGTGTTGTCTGTTCACACTGCTATGCTTTATTTTGGCCAGGTCGCAGTTGCAAATGAGAACTTGTTCTCAACTAGCCTACCTGGTTAAATAAAGGTGAAATAAAAATAAAATAAACAAATTTTGAACAGAAATGCAATGGTTCATTAGTCGAAGCATTTGCTAATACACCGTTGTCATCTAGTGGCCAACATCTAAATTGCGCCTACAATGGAATAATACATTGTGGCCTTTCTCTTGCATTTCAAAGATGATGGAACATAGATATTTTACCAGATCTAATGTGTTATATTCTCCTACACTAATTTCACCTTTCCACAAACTTCAAAGTGTTTCCTTTCAAATGGTATCAAACATATGCATATCCTTGCTTCAGGTCCTGAGCTACAGGTAGTTTGATATGGTAGTTAGATTTGGGTGCAATATTTTAAAGAATTGAACCTACCAGGTTAAAGGTGTTAATGTTTAATGCCAGATAAGTGTAGGTCTTTAGGATACCCATGATCCTCAATCTGCACAGCAGGAAATGCTTTAGGATACCCATGATCCTCAATCTGCACAGCAGGAAATGCTTTAGGATACCCATGATCCTCAATCTGCACAGCAGGAAATGCTTTAGGATACCCATGATCCTCAATCTGCACAGCAGGAAATGCTTTAGGATACCCATGATCCTCAATCTGCACAGCAGGAAATGCTTTAGGATACCCATGATCCTCAATCTGCACAGCAGGAAATGCTTTAGGATACCCATGATCCTCAATCTGCACAGCAGGAAATGCTTTAGGATACCCATGATCCTCAATCTGCACAGCAGGAAATGCTTTAGGATACCCATGATCCTCAATCTGCACAGCAGGAAATGCTTTAGGATACCCATGATCCTCAATCTGCACAGCAGGAAATGCAAACCTGTAGTGTATTCAAGGATAAAAAAGGCTTGTAATTTCCACTTAAAAATGTCAGACTTTATTTGCCCTAACAACAAATGTATCAATCTCTACAAAAATGTCCATTAATAATAATCCACACAATCATTCACATCTCGTGTTGATGCAGAATTATTTTCCTGCTGTAAAGAGCTCTGCCAGTTATCTTCAGGTGTGTGACTTTAATATATTGTCAGTGTCAATTATAGGGCCTTTTGCCTTTTATCCTCGAGTCAAGTAATATTGATATTGACCATTCCAGTTTATTTTATCTGCGTATTTTTGAATGCTATTTTTCATATTTTTTTCATCATCTGTACATTTTTAAATAACCTCTGGATTGAGTTCTCATCATCACCTGCACTGTCAATAAATACCAACTATTTTTTGCACCTGAACCTCGACTGTCGCTGTTAGTTGCACACTAACTAACTTGGCTGCTCAACCCTCTATCTTAACAGTAGGACAACATTAATCACATTAAAGGTGCTTAACTAACATTATTATTGGGTCGACAAATCAAAGGGTGCTTGGAATCAACAACAGATCATATAAACAGGGGAAAAGTATTATATTGTAAATTGGTTCTGGTTCTCACTTTACACAAACGTGTCAAGATAGTAGCTACTGTACAGAGAACAGTGCACTGACATGTAGTTGACAATTGGCACTTGGAAGTGACAGTGAGTGGATAGTTAGTTAGAGCATCCATCTCCAGATATTCAGGGAAGTGGGGTTATCTCTAGGGAACACCCCATGTTTGGCTGTCAAATGGTTGTGATTAGGGAGGATTTGCCCTGGGCTGCCCTGGGCTGCACACTCACTCACTCACTCACTCACTCACTCACTCACTCACTCACTCACTCACTCACTCACTCACTCACTCACTCACTCACTCACTCGTACACACACACGCGTCCCCTGAGGACTGTGTTAATACGGTTATGACAGCTCAAACGCCTGTCGCCACCAACCCTCTAATTTAGGCTGTCACGGAAAAGAGAAAAACAGTGTCAGGAAAATGCTGCTCTTTCTTCTCTTTCTTCTCTTTCTTCTCTTTCTTCTCTTTCTTCTCTATCTCTTCCTCCCTGTCGCTCATCAGGGACCACGTTGGAAACAAGTGGAATCTCTTTAACGTGTTATCCCCTGGGTTGTAATTAGTGCATCTTTTCTCCCAATAAATACATTAATCAATCAAACCTCCTACAATGGTGCGTGCCTCCTATTCACAGTCTTGTTAATAAGTACTGTTGAGCTGAGAGATATGCAGGTATGGTGGTGCTGCAGTGTGTGTTTGTGTTCATTCTCCCCTTTCATCTTCCTTTCAGACAGAGGGTCAGTGGAGCAGGACAGAGGGGTACATCTCAGGAAAAACACACACACAATCACACGTCTCCCTGGGGATTGTGCTAATAGGGTTATGATAATTCAAACGCCAGTCGCCACCAACCCGCTAATTTCGGCTGTCACGGGAAACACAATAACAGTATCAGGAAAACCAACGTTATTTTTTTTTTCTTTCTTTCTTTCTTTCTTTCTTTCTTTCTCTCTCTCTCTCTCTCTCTCTCTCTCTCTCTCTCTCTGTCTCTCTCTCTCTCTCTCTCTCTCTCTCTCTCTCTCTCTCTCTCTCTCTCTCTCTCTCTCTCTCTCTCTCTCTGTCTCTCTCTCTCTATCTGTCTCTCTCTCTCTCTCTCTCTCTCTCTCTCTCTCTCTCTCTCTCTCTCTCTCTCTCTCTCTCTCTCTCTCTCTCTCTCTCTCTCTCTCTCTCTCTCTCTCTCTCTCTCTCTCTCTCTCTCTCTCTGTCTCTCGTCTCTCTCTCTCTCTCTCTCTCTCTCTCTCTCTCTCTCTCTCTCTCTCTCTCTGTCTCTCTCTCTCTCTGTCTCTCTCTCTCTCTCTCTCTCTCTCTCTCTCTCTCTCTCTCTCTCTCTCTCTCTCTCTCTCTCTCTCTCTCTGTCTCTCTCTGTCTCTCTCTCTCTCTCTCTCTCTCTCTCTCTCTCTCTCTCTCTCTCTCTCTCTCTCTCTCTCTCTCTCTCTCTCTCTCTCTCTCTCTCTCTCTCTCTCTCTCTCTCTCTCTGTCTCTCTCTCTCTCTCTCTCTCTCTCTCTCTCTCTCTCTCTCTCTCTCTCTCTCTCTCTCTCTCTCTGTCTCTCTCTCTCTCTCTCTCTCTGTCTCTCTCTCTCTCTCTCTCTCTCTCTCTCTCTCTCTCTCTCTCTCTCTCTCTCTCTCTCTCTCTCTCTCTCTCTCTCTCTCTCTCTCTCTCTCTCTCTCTCTCTCTGTCTCTCTCTCTCTCTCTCTCTCTCTCTCTCTCTCTCTCTCTCTCTCTCTCTCTCTCTCTCTCTCTCTCTCTCTCTCTCACTGAGTATGTCACTGTATGTTTAATAAACAAAAGTACTATTATTTTTGAAACATAATCAACAAAAACTATGAGACAATAACAGTAAACATTGTACTCCAAAAGGTTAAAGAAAGAGACATTTCAAATGCTATATTATCAGCTATGTACAGTGTTTTAGCAATGTGCAAATAGTAATTGTAGTACAAATAAGGGGGAAGATAAATAAACGGATTGTATTTACAATGTAGTTTGTTCTCCACTGGTTGCTCTTTCTTGTGGCAACAGGTCAAACATCTTGCTGCTGTGGTGGCACATTGCACTATTTCAGCTAATAGATATGGAAGTTTATCAATGTTTGATTTGTTTTAAAATTCTTCATGGGTCTGTGTGATCTGTGGGAAATATGGGTCTCTAATGTGGTCATACATTTTGTAGGATGTTAAGAAGTGCAGATCAGTTTCCACCTCATTTTGTGGAAAGTGGGCACATATCCTGTCTTCTCTTGAGAACCAGGTCTCCCTATGGAAAACATTCTCAATAGCAAGGCTATGTTTGCCGAGTCTGTACATAGTCATGGTGTTTCTTGATTTTGGGTCAGTCACAGTGGTCAGGTATTCTGCCACTGTGCACTCTCTGTTTAGTGACAGATATCACTCCAATTTGCTCAATTTTTGGTTGATTCTTTCCAGTGGGAAAGCTTTCTCATAATTTGGTTGGATGTAATTGTGTGGCTGTCCTCGGGTCTGTATGTGTTTGTGAAAAGAGCCCCAGAACCTGGCTGAGGGGACTCTTCTCTAGGTTCATCACTCTGTAGGTGAGAGCTTTGTGGGGAAATGTATGGGCATCGCTTCCTTTTAGGTGGTTAGAGAATTTAACAGCTCTTTTATTTTCTTAATAACTAGCAGGTATATTCTTAATTTTGCTCTGCATGCAATGTTTGCGTTGTACACAGAGTATATTTTTGCAGGATTCTGAATGCAGAGTTTCAATCTTGTGTTTGTCCCATGTAATTAATTCTTGGTTGGTGAGTGGACCCCAGACCTCACAACCATAGATGGCAATGGGTTCTTTAACTGATTTAATAATTTTTAGCCAGATCTGGAACACTATACATTTAATGTTTTGGGTTTCCATCCAACGTTTTTAATGCGCGTTAAGTACGTCGGATAAAACATGTTACGACAGGCCGGATGGAAACAGACAATTTTTTGGTAAACTTTCCAAATGTCGACCTAACATTCACAACACTCACTAAAAGTGGTAGTAATAAAGCCTCTCTTGAAAAAGCCAAACCTTGACCCAGAAAATATAAAAAAACTATCGGCCTAACTATCGGCCTATATCGAATCCTCCATTCCTCTCAAAATGTTTAGAAAAGGCTGTTGCGCAGCAACTCACTGCCTTCCTGAAGACAAACAATGTATACAAAATGCTTCAGTCTGGTTTTAGACGCCATCATAGCACTGAGACGGCACTTGTGAAGGCGGTAAATGACCTTTTAATGGTATCAGACCGAGGCTCTGCATCTGTCCTCGTGAGAGGAGGTGCTCTTATTCTCCATGGACTTTACAGTGTCACAGAACTTTTTGGAGTTTGTGCTACAGGATGCAAATTTCTGTTTGAAAAAGCTAGCCTTCGCTTTCCTAACTGCCTGTGCATATTAGTTCCTAACCATCCCTGAACAGTTGCATATCGCGGGGGCTATTCGATGCTAATGCAGTCCGCCACAGGATGTTTTTGTGCTGGTCAGTCAGGTCTGGAGTGAACCAAGGGTTATATCTGTTCTTAGTTCTACATTTTTTGAACGGGGCATGCTTATTTAAGATAGTGAGGAAAGCACTTTTAAAGAATAACCAGACATCCTCTACTGATGGAATGAGGTCAATATCCTTCCAGGATACCTGGGCCAGGTCGATTAGAAAGGCCTCCTCGCTGAAGTGTTTTAGGGAGCGGTTGACAGTGATGAGGGGTGGTCGTGATCGCTGAGATCTTGGTTGAAGACAGCAGAGGTGTATTTAGAGGGGTTGGCGGAGTGTGCTAAAGCAGTGAAAAAACAAACTTAGGGAGGAGGTTTCTGATGTCAACATGCATGAAACCAAGGCTTTTACGGTTACAGAAGTCAACAAATGATAGTACCTGGGAAATAGGAGTGGAACTGGGGGCTACATCACCAGAGGAACAGAGGAGGAGTAGGAGGTCACAGTTATGAGGCCTTTCTACTGACTCTGAAAAACACCAAAAGAAAGATGCCCAGGATCCCTGCTCATCCGTGTGAACGTGCCTTAGGCATGCTGCAAGGAGGCATGAGTACTTCAGATGTGGCCAGGGCAATATATTGCAATGTACGTACTGTGAGACGCCTAAGACAGCGCTACAGGGAGACAGGACGGACAGCTGATCATCCTTGCAGTGGCAGTCCATGTGTAACAACACCTGCACAGGATCGGTACATTCGAACAGCACAACTGCGGGACAGGTACAGGATGGCAACAAACAACTTCCAGAGTTACACTAGGAATGCACAATCCCTCCATCAGTGCTCAGACTGAGGGCTTGTAGGCCTGGTGTAAGGCAGGTCCTCACCAGACATCACCGGCAACGACGTTGCCTATGGGCACAAACCCACCATTGCTGGACCAGACAGGACTGGCCAAAAGAGCTCTTCACTGATGAGTTGCGGGTTTGTCTCACCAGGGGTGATGGTCAGATTCGCGTTTATTGTCGAAGGAATGAGCGTTACACCGAGGCCTGTACTCTGGAGCGGGATTGATTTGGAGGTGGCGGGTCTGGCATGGTCTGGGGTGGTGTGTCACAGCATCATCGGATGCTGTCAATGCAGGCAATCTCAATGCTGTGCATTACAGGGAATACATCCTCCTCCCCCATGTGGTACCCTTCCTGCAGGCTCATCCTGACTTGACTCTCCATCATGACAATTCCACCAGCCATACTGCTCATTCGTGGTGTGATTTCCAGCAAGACAGAAATGTCAGTGTTCTGCCATGGCCAGCGAAGAGCCTGGATCTCAATCCCATTGAGCATGTCTGGGACCTATTGGATCGGAGGGTGAGGGCTAGGGCTATTCCCCCCAGAAAAGGAACTTGCAGGTGTCTTGGTGGTAGAGTGAGGTAACATCTCACAGCAAAAACCAGCAAATCTGGTGCAGACCATGAGGAGGAGATGCACTGCAGTACTTAATGCAGCTGGTGGCCACACCAGATACTGACTGTTAATTTGATTTTGACCCCTCCTTTGTCCAGGGACACATTATCCCATTTCTGTTCGTCACAAGTCTGTGGAACTTGTTCAGTTTATGTCTCAGTTATTATCTTCATACAAATATTTACACATGTCAAGTTTTCTAAAATAAATTTAACAAAATGTGGAGTCAAGGGGCCTGAAGGAAATAAATGTGTGTTTATTGCCAATTTTAACTGGACACTTGTTGTTTGTGTACATTGATTTTATGTCCTATGTTTTTTCCCCAACAGAGTGTTCCACCAATTTGTATAGCAGACCCTCATGCCAAATTGAGTCGAAAGCTTTTTTTCAACAAAGCATGAGAAGACTGCTTTTGTTTTGGTTTGTTTTTGTTAATAAGGGTGTGCAGGGTGTATACATGTATTTTGGTAAGAAGCCAATTTGACATTTGCTCGGGACATTGTTTTCACTGAGGAAATGTTGGAGCCTGCTGTTGATAATATTGCAGAGGATTTTTCTGAGATTGTGGTTGACCCAGATTCCACTAATTATTATGCACAAATTTGTCTTCACTTACTGTTATGTGGATTGGGGTGACCAGACCTTACTTCCAAATATTGGGGAAAATATACCAGAGCTGAGGATAATGTTGAATAGTTTAAGAATAGCCCCTTTGAATTTGTGGTATGTATATTTTATCATTTTGTTTAGTATACCATCAACACAACAAGCCTTTGGAGAGTTAGTATTTTGTCCTGTAGCTCATTCAAGGTAATTGGAGAATCCAGTGGGTTCTGGTAGTCTTTGATAGCTAATTCTAAATTTAGTAAATTATCATGTATATGTTTTTGTTCTTGGTTCTTTGTTATGTGGCCGAAATAGTTGAAAAAGTGGATTGTGTCACACCTTGATCTGTTTCGCCTGTCTTGTGATTGTCTCCACCCCCTCCAGGTGTCCCTTATTTCCCTGGTGTATATATATTCCTTTCAAGTCAACCGGTACTCCTGCTTCTATTCTCTTTCGCTAGACCTCACGGTTTTTGACCCTTGCCTGTTTTCCTGACTCCGTACCCGCCTGCCTGACCATTCTGCCTGCCCTGACCTCGAGCCTACCTGACCATTCTGCCTGCCCTGACCTCGAGCCTGCCTGACCATTCTGCCTGCCCTGACCTCGAGCCTACCTGACCATTCTGCCTGCCCTGACCTCGAGCCTGCCTGACCATTCTGCCTGCCCTGACCTCGAGCCTACCTGACCATTCTGCCTGCCCTGACCTCGAGCCTACCTGACCATTCTGCCTGCCCTGACCTCGAGCCTACCTGACCATTCTGCCTGCCCTGACCTCGAGCCTACCTGACCATTCTGCCTGTCCTGACCTCGAGCCTACCTGACCATTCTGCCTGCCCTGACCTCGAGCCTGCCTGACCATTCTGCCTGCCCTGACCTCGAGCCTGCCTGACCATTCTGCCTGCCCTGACCTCGAGCCTGCCTGACCATTCTGCCTGCCCTGACCTCGAGCCTGCCTGACCATTCTGCCTGCCCTGACCTCGAGCCTGCCTGACCATTCTGCCTGCCCTGACCTCGAGCCTACCTGACCATTCTGCCTGCCCTGACCTCGAGCCTGCCTGACCATTCTGCCTGCCCTGACCTCGAGCCTACCTGACCATTCTGCCTGCCCTGACCTCGAGCCTGCCTGACCATTCTGCCTGCCCTGACCTCGAGCCTGCCTGCCACTCTGTTCCTCCTGGACTTGAACTGGTTTTGACCTTTTGCCTGTCCATGACCACTCCCTTGCCTAACACTTTTGGATTGTTTAATAAATATCAAGACTCAAACCATCTGCCTCCCATGTCTGCATCTGGGTCTCGTCTTAGAGTTTATCCATACATCTCCATTTTGGATAGAAAGCTCTTCATGTTCTTGTTTGTTTAGTGTGTAGCAATTTACCAGAAGCAATTTGATTGTATGGGTTCTTTAATCACATTGAGCTGTTTTCTGAGATGATGTTTTTTATTTCTTACTTAGTGTATTTCTGTAATGTTTTAGTGTTTCTGTAACGGCTGTTGGTGGAAGAAGGTGAGGACCAAGTTACAGCGTTGTACGGGTTCATCTTTTATCAGTTGAACTGAACACTGAATAGCAAAACAATAAAGAGAACAACCGAAACAGTTCTGTTTGGTGCAGACACAAAAACAGAAAGCAACTACCCGCAACAACCCAGTGGGAAAACGCTACCTAAGTGTGGCTCTCCAGCAGAGACAACGATAGACAGCTGCCTCTGATTGAGAACCACACCCGGCCAAACCACAAATAAATCCAAAACTTAGAAAATGAACATAGAATGCCCACCCTAGTCACACCCTGGCCTAACCAAAATAGAGAATAAAAGCCTCTCTATGGCCAGGGCGTGACAGTACCCCCCCCCCCCCCCTTACTCTAACGTGGAGGGTCTGGGTGGGCTTTCTTTATGGCGGTGGCTCTGGTGGGGGATGTGGACCCCGCTACCCCTTATGCTTGGCCCACTTAGGCGGCCCCGGAGAGGCGGGCGACTCTGGCAGCGCCGGACAGGCGGGCGACTCTGGCAGCGCCGGACAGGCGGGAGACTCTGGCAGCGCCGGACAGATGGGACACACAGGAGACCTGGTTCTGGGAACAGGCACAGGACTCACCAGGCTGAGTAGACATGCAGGCGGCCTCTTCCTTGGCCCGAAGCACCGGATACACAGGGCCGTGGAGGCGCACTGGCGGTCTCGACCGTATAGCTGGCCCCACCCATTCTGGCTGGATGCCAGCTTCCACCCGGGAAATGCGGGGCGCTGGCACCGAGCACACTGGCACATGCTCGGCCGAGACACAGTGCGCATCACCCCATAGCACGGGGCCTGCTCGGTCACATGCTCACCCCGGTAAGCACTGGGAGTGGGCTCAGGTCTCCAACCTGACTCTGCCACACTCCCCGTGTGCCCCTCATATATTTTTTTGGGGGGCTGCCTCTCGGGCTTCCTCGCCAGCCGTGTTTCCATGTAAGGCTGGTTCCCTAGACAGCTGCCTCTGATTGAGAACCACACCTGGCCAAACCACAAAGAAATCCAAAACTTAGAAAATGAACATAGAATGCCCACCCTAGTCACACACGTGACAGTTTCACCATAGTGAAAGCATGAGCTAAGTTTTTGTGGGTCACCTTTTTTGGATAGATTTCTTTTACATTTTCTTAGGTTTTACGCTTGAATAAAATTGTATATGTTAGCTGAAAGGTCAAATATACTGTTCAGGCTTCCCACTGCCTAATTTACACCTTCACCAATGCAAGAAAAACCCTCTCTCCCCCTCTCTCTCCTTCTCTCTCTCTTTAACGTGTTATCCCCTGGGTTGTAATTAGTGCATCTTTTCTCCCAATAAATACATTAATCAATCAAACCTCCTACAATGGTGCGTGCCTCCTATTCACAGTATTGTTAATAAGCACTGTTGAGCTCAGAGATATGCAGGTATGGTGGTGCTGCAGTGTGTGTTTGTGTTCATTCTCCCCTTTCATCTTTCTTTTAGACAGAGGGTCAGTGGAGGAGGACACACACACACACACACACACACACACACACACACACACACACACACACACACACACACACACACACACACACACACACACACACACACACACACACACACACACACACACACACACACACACACACACACACACACACACACACACACTGAGTGATGTCGACACTTCCTTTATATTCCCTTCATCTGTGTGTTTTTCCTTTCTGTCTAGCTGTCTAACCCTTCATCCCTCTCTTTTTCCGTCTCTTTCTCCCCGGCCATACCCCTCTTTCACCATATTTCTACATATCTTTCTCTACAAGTGCTATAGTAGGTAACAATGACATCTTCCTCCTTCATAACCAACAGTATTACGAGTGAATAATTCAGAGACAGGAGGATTTACATCTACACAGGCACAATATATGTCTGATCAATATCTATACTGACCTTTACAACACCTTCTATTGTATTTAGTGTTCTGCAGTATACTGTAGGTCTCAATGGACAACATCAACTCTCTCTCTCTCGCTTTACTGTACCTCTCTCACTCTCCACCGTTCTTGCTCTCTCTCGATCTCCCTCTTCTTTCTTTCTCTCTTTCGTTCTCTTTCCCTCTCACTATCCCTCTTCTCTCTGTCTCTCTCTCACACACACACCCTGCTGCTTTTGTGAGTGTACATACAGTAGATTTCTTCTTCCACTCAAGACATTCCTTCACAGTATTTGAAACATAAAGTAAATACATCAACCTCCAGATTGGCATGTTGGTGCTCCCCCTCACCCCCTTACTTATTTCAAAGCTTCCAGCAGATATAGTGCAGAAGTGTCTAAGCATTAGAATAAACAAAGTCTGCTTATGTTAGCCTATCCCTCTAGCCACCACTCACAATGCCAAGAGCACCAGGACACTGGCAATATACGCATGTGAAATGCCCCCCCCCCTTCTGGTTGTTGTGACAGACGGCTGACAATATATAATATTTTCCATGATCTTTCCAACCAGTCCTCTCCAATTATGGCTTCTGCGAGTGTGTACAGTATAAGATGTGTGCATTTATGTGTGTGAGTAACGTCAAAGTGCGTGTGTGTATGTGGGTGTACGGGTTTACAAGCATGTGTGTGTGTGTGTGTATACTGGTACTCAGACAGCTATTTCTCCAGGCATAAAATCTGAGCTTATAGCTGCCTCACCCTGTCCATTTACTCTGTAGAGTCCATCTGCAAGAGAGGAGACGGATAGACTGTCAGCCATAATGCACTGTTTGATAACACACTGGACACACAAGGGCTACTCTACGCTCCACCGCATTGTCTTTCACACAATACTCTCTCATACAATCTCTCTCTCTCTCTCTCTCTCTCTCTCTCTCTCTCTCTCTCTCTCTCTCTCTCTCTCTCTCTCTCTCTCTCTCTCTCTCTCTCTCTCTCTCTCTCTCTCTCTCTCACACACACACACACACACTTGTAAATGCATACACACACCCCTACACACACACACGCGAGCAAATACACACACAGACACTGATTTTACACACGCACATGAATACACACATCACATACACTGAGTGTACAAAACATTAGGAACACCTTACTAATATTGAGTTGGGTGGTGTCCTTTGGGTGGTGGATCATTCTTGATACACACGGGAAACT
Source organism: Oncorhynchus gorbuscha (assembly GCF_021184085.1). Lineage (NCBI taxonomy): Eukaryota > Metazoa > Chordata > Actinopteri > Salmoniformes > Salmonidae > Oncorhynchus > Oncorhynchus gorbuscha. The sequence continues at coordinate 47,193,669 of NC_060196.1, read as the reverse complement.
GTTGAGCTTGAAAAACCCAGCAGCGTTGCAGTTCTTGACACAAACCGGTGTGCCTGGCACCTACTGCAATACCTTGTTCAAAGGCACTTACATATTTTGTCTTGCCCTTTCACCCTCCGAATGACACACACACAATCCATGACTTAATTGTCTCAAGGCTTAAAAATCATTCCTCAATAACATTTTACTGCAGTGGGCTAATTCAGAGTGTTCCTTGGTATTCTTAAATGAATCTACTTTGAAACTAAAGAATAGTCCTCACACACATGGTTATAGGCTTTAAAAAAGAAGACACCTGTACTAAGTCAGAAAAAGAGTTGAAATGCATTACATTTTGAGGTTGCATCCCAATATTACACTTTATATACATCACAGAAGACTGAAAGATAAGACAATATCATGTGACATAGAAACATCAGATTATCATCATAAATGAACAACAACTACAAAAATATTATGAAGTGAATCAAAAGATGAATAACATTCCACCCATGAGGCCAATAGAAGGAGGGAGATTTGGTCATTTGGTCATCACAGATTAAAGCGGATTTAATGTCAATAAATGATCATAACATCAATAAATGATCATAATTTTCACCTGGATTCACCTGGTCAGTCACTAGGAAAGAGCAGGTTCTTAATGTTTTGTACACTCAGTGTGCAGTACACACATACAGTACATGCCACAATTGGAAAGGATTGGTTGGGACACACCGTTGCACATACATTATCTGTCCTTCACTGCCGGCCAGAAATGAAGAGTAAAACTGAATCAGGTCTTACAGGCTGAGCTAAATGAGGTAAACCTGGTCGAGATAAACTCAAGGTTGTGCACATTTTGGTCTAGATAAACTCAAGGTTGTGCACATTTCAGAAAGCTGGCTTTATAAACTGCATTTCGCAGACACACACACGCACACACACACACACACACACACACACACACACACACACACACACACACACACACACACACACACACACACGCACGCGCACGCACACACACACACACACACACACACACACACACACACACACACACACACACACACACACACACACACACACACACACACACACACACACACACACACACACACACACACACACACACACACACACACACACACTCCCACACTCACGGCCAGAGGGAGTTATCTAGGTGTAGAGCAGTGTACTTGAATCACATTAATGGGCTAATGAACAGTGTTTACAGTAAGCACACAGGACTGACATAAAAGGTTCTAATGAACAGTGTTTACAGTAAGCACACAGGACTGACATAAAAGGTTCTAATGAACAGTGTTTACAGTAAGCACACAGGACTGACATAAAAGGTTCTAATGAACAGTGTTTACAGTAAGCACACAGGACTGACATAAAAGGTTCTAATGAACAGTGTTTACAGTAAGCACACAGAACTGACATAAAAGGTTCTAATGAACAGTGTTTACAGTAAGCACACAGGACTGACATAAATGGTTCTAATGAACAGTGTTTACAGTAATCACACAGGACTTACATGAAAGGTTCTAATGAATAGTGTTTACTGTAAGCACACAGGACTGACATAAATGGTTATAATGGACAATGTTTACAGTAAGCACATAGGACTGACATAAAAGGTTCTAATGAACAGTGTTTACAGTAAGCACACAGGACTGACATAAAAGGTTCTAATGAATAGTGTTTACTGTAAGCACACAGGACTGACATAAATGGTTCTAATGGACAGTGTTTATAGTAAGCACACAGGACTGGCATAAAAGGTTCTAATGAACAGTGTTTACAGTAAGAACACAGGACTGATGTGAAAGGTTCTAATGAACAATATTTACAGTAATCACACAGGACTTACATGAAAGGTTCTAATGAACAATGTTTACAGTAAGCACACAGGACTGACATAAAAGGTTCTAATGAACAGTGTTTATAGTAAGCACCCAGGACTGGCATAAAAGGTTCTAATGAACAGTGTTTACAGTAAGAACACAGGACTGACATAAAAGGTTCCAATGAAGAGTGTTTACAGTTAGCACACAGGACTGACATAAAAGGTTCTAATGAACAATGTTTACAGTAAGCACACAGGACTGACATAAAAGGTTCTAATGAACAGTGTTTATAGTAAGCACCCAGGACTGGCATAAAAGGTTCTAATGAACAGTGTTTACAGTAAGAACACAGGACTGACATAAAAGGTTCTAATGAACAGTGTTTATAGTAAGCACCCAGGACTGGCATAAAAGGTTCTAATGAACAGTGTTCACAGTAAGCAAACAGGACTGACATAAATGGTTCTAATGAACAGTGTTTACAATAAGCACATAGGACTGACATAAAAGGTTCTAATGAACAGTGTTTACAGTAAGCACACAGGACTGACATAAAAGGTTCTAATGAACAATGTTTACAGTAAGCACACAGGACTGACATAAATGGTTCTAATGAACAATGTTTACAGTAAGCACACATGACTGACATACAAGGTTCTAATGAACAATGTTTACAGTAAGCACATAGGACTGACATAAAATGTTCTAATGAACAGTGTTTACAGTAAGCACATAGGACTGACATAAAATGTTCTAATGAACAATGTTTTCAGTAAGCACACAGGACTGACAAAAGGTTCTAATGAACAATATTTACAGTAAGCACACAGGACTGACATGAAAGCACATCTAAAAAAGGGCTCTCTACCACATGGACATTTGCTCTCCTTATTAGAGATGTGTAATTGGAGTGTGTGTGTGTGTGTGTGTGTGTGTGTGTGTGTGTGTGTGTGTGTGTGTGTGTGTGTGTGTGTGTGTGTGTGTGTGTGTGTGTGTGTGTGTGTGTGTGTGTGTGTGTGTGTGTGTGTGTGTGTATTCGTGTGTGTGTGTATGTTTGTGTATGTGTATGCATGTGTATGTGTGTGTGTGTGTGTGTGTGTGTGTGTGTGTGTGTGTGTGTGTGTGTGTGTGTGTGTGTGTGTGTGTGTGTGTGTGTGTGTGTGTGTGTGTGTGTGTGTGTGTGTGTGTGTGTGTGTGTGTGTGTGTGTCAGATTTGGAGGGAGGGTAGGGAGAATACAAACACAATCCCTGGTTTCCTCTAAATCGCCCAGTCACCTTATTTCCCTTTCCATTTCACCTTAGCCCTAAATCAGCTGCCATTTTACTCATTGTTTTCATCTTGCCCAATCTTCCAATATCACACCCCTCCCTCTCTTCCCTCTCCCTCCTAGACACACAGAGAGTAGCTGATCCTGGAAGGCCCCATTCCGTGGATCACTCCTCGCCTGCAGCAGCAATCTGAGGACAATCAATGCAGCACAATAACACCATCAGACAGAAAACAAGAGGTCATCAACAGGCCTATCCACCACAGATACAACAACACACTCATACACAACATATTATGTACCCAGGGCAATACTATTTTATTTTGCAGCTTTAGATAAAAGTCTGAGAAATACAGTACCTAGTCCAACATAAGAACTCATAATTGTGGATCACTATTCTAATCCAGGCGCATTCCGCTTTGAAAACCTAATGCAAATTCAATAGGTTTCAGTGAAAATGGCAGATTGCATAAAAGTAAAACCAGGGCTGTGTTCAGTAGATATAGAACAGTATCCTGGCTGAGTCGACTCACGTGGTATCGATGCATCGTGCCGACAACATCAAAATAGTCTTTCCAGACTCTAAAGTCAGGAGGACTTCAAGTTAGGTGTCAGCTAGAAAAATGGAAAGGTGGATAACATTTTGAAATTGAGTAAAATTAGGAGGATCAAACTGAAATTGTCCAATAGGTAACTCTCATTTTGCGTTTCCAATTCAAAACATTTTTCCACAGCCCACATGAATGTGACCAAGACAAGTTAATAGGAGAGTCACAGTCAAGGGTGTCTCATCAAAGTCCAGATCAACATCTCTCAAAGTGGTGTTCAATCAATTTAAGACCACAACAGTGCTAATTGATCCTTGAGCAGAGCATTAGATCACAGATCCAGTTATCTGCTGCCATCCCTCCATTGTAATCGTCTCCTTCTCTTTATCTATCTTTTTCTATCTCTCTCTCTCTCTCTCTGCTTCTCTCTCTTTATTGCTCTCTCTCTCTCTCTGCTTCTCTCTCTTTCTTGCTCTCTCTCTCTCTGCTTCTCTCTCTTTATTGCTCTCTCTCTCTCTCTGCTTCTCTCTCTTTATTGCTCTCTCTCTCTCTCTGCTTCTCTCTCTTTCTTGCTCTCTCTCTCTCTGCTTCTCTCTCTTTATTGCTCTCTCTCTCTGCTTCTCTCTCTTTCTTGCTCTCTCTCTCTCTCTGCTTCTCTCTCTTTCTTGCTCTCTCTCTGCTTCTCTCTCTTTCTTGCTCTCTCTCTCTCTCTCTGCTTCTCTCTCTTTCTTGCTCTCTCTCTCTCTGCTTCTCTCTCTTTATTGCTCTCTCTCTCTCTCTCTCTGCTTCTCTCTCTTTCTTGCTCTCGCTCTCTCTCTGCTTCTCTCTCTTTATTGCTCTCTCTCTCTCTCTGCTTCTCTCTCTCTTGCTCTCTCTCTCTCTCTGCTTCTCTCTCTTTCTTGCTCTCTCAATTCAATTCAATTCAATTCAAGGGCTTTATTGGCATGGAAAACATGTGTTAACATTGCCAAAGCAAGTGAGGTAGACAACATACAAAGTGAATATATAAAGTGAAAAACAACAAAAATTAACAGTAAACATTACACATACACATCTCTCTCTCTCTCTGCTTCTCTCTCTTTATTGCTCTCTCTCTCTCTCTCTGCTTCTCTCTCTTTCTTGCTCTCTGCTTCTCTCTCTTTCTTGCTCTCTCTCTGTTTCTCTCTCTCTTTCTCTCCCACACTCCTGCTGTCTTTGTAATTCCTATATTTTGTCATTTCAACCTCTGTGTGTGTGATATTTTCATCAGCATCTGTAGGTGGGGTAAAATTATAAAAAGAAGAATGACAAGAAAATGCACAGACACGTACACACACCACACACACACACTTGGCGGGTGAATGGAGAGGCTGTTGCCATAGTAACTCTGTCGCGATAAAGCTGGCAGTGAGACATGGGTAATCACACCTTTCAGATGACAGAGAAGGGATGGAGGCATGGAGAGGTTATAAATCACGCCTTTCACACTATCCCTAATCACACCTTTCACACTGTCCCTATGCCTGCCTCTCTAACGGCCAGGTGAGAACGGCTCCCAGTCTGTATTTGTGTGTGTGTGTGTGTGTGTGTGTGTGTGTGTGTGTGTGTGTGTGTGTGTGTGTGTGTGTGTGTGTGTGTGTGTGTGTGTGTGTGTGTGTGTGTGTGTGTGTGTGTGTGTGTGTGTGTGTGTGTGTGCGTGTGTGTGTGTGTGTTCGTGTATCTACTATATCTGCGTGTGCATGCGTGCATATATATATATAAATCCATCTTTGAAGTCAGCTGTGAAAGTTGTGTGTGTATACCTCTAGTCACACCATTGTGTAATCTATGACTCCATTGGACAATTTACCACATGGGGTACTCACACACACACACACACACACACACACACACACACACACACACACACACACACACACACACACACACACACACACACACACACACACACACACACACACACACACACACACACACACACACACACACACACACACACACACACACACACACACACACACACAGAGAGAGAGACACACACATACACAAACACACACGCATCAATGACAGCCCATAGTGGTTACCCAGTGGCATATGCATAGACATTCCTTTACTGGAAAGCCAGCTGAACTCTCAGAACAATGTAGCAAGTGGCTTTGCTACTACTAACCACAATAGATGGTGAGAAAGAGAAGCATGATACTCTAAATAAAAGAAGAAGCAATCTCTCTCCCTTTTTCTCTCTGTCTCATCTCTCCTTTCTCTTCCTCCTCTCTTTCTCTCCCTCTCATGCACACACAGTGTTGTGTTTGGCTTAGCAGCAGACAGGTATCAGAAGGATCTAGAACAGGAGGACAGTCAGATGTGCTCCCTGCTGCTTTCCCCTGGTGAGATGAAGGGATGAACCATGTGAGGAAGGCTGATAAGAAAGGAGGAGAAAGAGGAGAATTAAACAGATGAAGAATCAGTAAGTCAACAGCTCAACTTTATAGCCAAGTAATGTCCATTCTAGTGATGTGTTGACTGGAGGTTCCAAGCACAAATAAGGTTTAGTGTGGTTATCTTGCTACTTGTAAGTATAACCATATTCTATGATGCTCTATTCCATCCTATTGCAGGCTATTATATCCCGTTCCACTACATTCCATTTTATCCTCTCTAAGAATCCACAGTATTGTAGAATTGAAATGTTTACATTTTAGTCATTTAGTAGACACTCTTATCAAGAGTGACGTCTAGTGGTGAGTGCATCCATTTTCTCCTACTGGTCCTTGAACCCCTGGCTTTGCAAGCGTCATGCTCTACCAACTGAGGCTCACCTAGTTCACCAAGAAACCCAATCCACAATCTGCCACTGGAGATACCAGAGTAGCGGTATATGTTTCCTATTTTCTCCTCTCCTCCTCCTCCCCCTCTCCTCTCCTCCTCCCCCTCTCCTCTCCTCCTCCCCCTCTCCTCTCCTCCTCCTCTCCTCCTCCCCCTGTCCTCTCCTCCTCTCCTCTTGTTTCTTTGTGTCAGCCTCTCCCCTGTGATGTGGAAGCTTGTTAGAGTGGAACCTGTGACTCGCACGGGGATGGAACAAAGGGCTTAGCTTGTAACACACAGGAATACACACACAGACATACACTCACACGCACACATTCAAACACACACGGATACAGACATACACTCACTCACACACACACACACACACACACACACACACACACACACACACACACACACACACACACACACACACACACACACACACACACACACACACACACACACACACACACACACACACACACACACACACACACACACACACACACACACACACACACACACACACACACATACATACACACACCTTGTACTGTTATAACTATTCTTGTAGGGACTTCTGGTCCCCACAAGAATAGCTAAACATGTCCACACACAAACACATCGTGACCAGGATGGCTTAAGCATTGATGGAAGGTGCCAGGTTGACATATAAAAGGAGGGGTAAAGCACCAACAGCTCTACAGTATATACAGTAGACTAACCCATATACAGTTACTGCTGTTAATGAAAGTCAGCATATAAACAACAAATATCAGGAAAATCTGCAGGCGTCTATCTGTTTGAGACAGGAACTCACGGTCCAATATTGGACAACCTTTAAATATCAAATCAAATGATATTGCTTGCATACACATATTTAGCAGATGTTATTGCGGGTGTAGCGAAATGCTTGTTTTCCAAGCTCCAACAGTGCCGTAATATGTAACAATACACAACAATACACGCAAATCTAAAAAGTAAAAGAATGGAATGAATAAATATATAAATATTAGGACGAGTCCAAATTAGAAATATAAATATGGCACAATATATAAGCCATGTGTCTCTTCTATACGATCTGAGCCCCTAACCATTGATACAGTGTAAGATACTATTTGTCCAACCCCTCTAACATATATATCTGATCTTAGATCTGTGGTTAGGGACCAACTTCAATGACAACAGCCCTTTAGAGTTCCATAGGAACTTTACTGCAGAGCAGTAAATGCAGGAGATAGCAGACAGTAAAACTGCAATCCCAGCGCCCATATAACGCAAGAGTGTTTTATAGATAAAAATCTATAAAAAGAAGGGACAGCGCTAGCAATTTAGTGCTTACCCTGATACAAGTACCACAGTGAAATGACAAGGAGTGGTCCAGACATCAGGTCTAATAGATGGAATCTAAATCCCCCTTCTAATGCCAAATATCCCCAGTGTCAGTGTGTCAGAGTGGTCGGTTGAAACTAGTCTGTCATGTTCCAGTCTGTCATACGGAAGTGGTCACATCCGTCACATCTCTGTTTTCCTCTTCATCTCACTCTTTGTAACTGGATTTCTTTCTCTTTTCATCCTCATTTATTTACCTCACCTTATTATTTCCCCACCCCTCTCTTTCTTTATTTCTCTCTCCCTCTTCCCCTTTCTCTATTCTTGTCTCTGCTCTACCTCTATCCTAATTGTTTCTCTCTCCCTCTTCCCCTTTCTCTATTCTTGTCTCTGCTCTACCTCTATCCTAATTGTTTCTCTCTCCCTCTTCCCCTTTCTCTATTCTTGTCTCTGCTCTCCCTCTATCCTAATTGTTTCTCTCTCCCTCTTCCCCTTTCTCTATTCTTGTCTCTGCTCTACCTATTCTTGTCTCTCTACCTCTCCTCTATCCTAATTGTTTCTCTCTCCCTCTTCCCCTTTCTCTATTCTTGTCTCTGCTCTACCTCTATCCTAATTGTTTTTCTCTCTCCCCCTCTTCCCCTTTCTCTATTCTTGTCTCTGCTCTACCTCTATCCTAATTGTTTCTCTCTCCCTCCTCCCCTTTCTCTATTCTTGTCTCTGCTCTACCTCTATCCTAATTGTTTCTCTCTCTCTCTGGGGAGAATAGATATTGCTAAAACAGGCAGGGAGGCCCTGACCTGCATTAAAACAGACCGCCATTATACTAACTGCAGAACACACACACACAAATACACAACACACATGATATATTTCTCTATTTGTTTCTCTGTCTTTCTATCCCTCCCTCATCTTTATTTTCTTCATATAATGTTTCTGGCAATTTAGCCCGAGGAAAGAACGGTTGTTGTTTGGTAGTGGCTCTAATACAAAGCTGTAGGTAGTCTGGGCCATAAGGTTGAAGTGGTGAGTGTTGTTTCATCAGCCAAGGTGAAGGAGAACTAAGAGAGTTGAAGCTCTCTAACCATACAGTTGTAGCTGTAACATGTTGCTACTGTGATGATGCCAGCAAGAAGAAAGGTAGGGGAGAGTTGGGTATGTTGTGTCCATTTTTCATATTCAGCATTACCACAAAACATATTATTATTATTAACAAAGATATCTACATATATTTCAGAGTGTTGTGAATCCCTGGAAATATAACAGTTTTTAAATATAACAGCTTTGAAAACGGCACAACAACACAATTTATCCAGGTATGGGGTAGGTTGAGCATAGAGGCAGGGTAGGTTGAGAATAGGGACAGGGTAGTTTGAGCATAGGGACAGGGTAGATTGAGAATAGGGACAGGGTAGATTGAGAATAGGGACAGGGTAGGTTGAGAATAGGGACAGGGTAGGTTGAGAATAGGGACAGGGTAGGTTGAGCATAGAGACAGGGTAGGTTGAGAATAGGGACAGGGTAGATTGAGAATAGGGACAGGGTATGTTGAGCATAGGGACAGGGTAGGTTGAGAATAGGGACAGGGTAGGTTGAGCATAGAGACAGGGTAGGTTGAGCATAGGGAAAGGGTAGATTGAGAATAGGGACAGGGTAGGTTGAGAATAGGGACAGGGTAGATTGAGAATAGGGACAGGGTAGGTTGAGAATAGGGACAGGGTAGTTTGAGCATAGGGACAGGGTAGATTGAGAATAGGAACAGGGTAGATTGAGAATAGGGACAGGGTAGGTTGAGAATAGGGACAGGGTAGGTTGAGCATAGAGACAGGGTAGGTTGAGAATAGGGACAGGGTAGATTGAGAATAGGGACAGGGTATGTTGAGCATAGGGACAGGGTAGATTGAGAATAGGGACAGGGTAGGTTGAGAATAGGGACAGGGTAGGTTGAGAATAGGGACAGGGTAGGTTGAGCATAGAGACAGGGTAGGTTGAGAATAGGGACAGGGTAGATTGAGAATAGGGACAGGGTATGTTGAGCATAGGGACAGGGTAGGTTGAGAATAGGGACAGGGTAGGTTGAGCATAGAGACAGGGTAGGTTGAGCATAGGGACAGGGTAGATTGAGAATAGGGACAGGGTAGGTTGAGAATAGGGACAGGGTAGATTGAGAATAGGGACAGGGTAGATTGAGAATAGGGACAGGGTAGATTGAGAATAGGGACAGGGTAGATTGAGAATAGGGACAGGGTAGTTTGAGAATAGGGACAGGGTAGATTGAGAATAGGGACAGGGTAGGTTGAGAATAGGGACAGGGTAGGTTGAGCATAGAGATAGGGTAGGTTGAGCATAGGGACAGGGTAGATTGAGAATAGGGACAGGGTATGTTGAGCATAGGGACAGGGTAGGTTGAGAATAGGGACAGGGTAGGTTGAGCATAGAGACAGGGTAGGTTGAGCATAGGGACAGGGTAGATTGAGAATAGGAACAGGGTAGATTGAGAATAGGGACAGGGTAGGTTGAGCATAGGGACAGGGTAGATTGAGAATAGGGACAGGGTAGGTTGAGAATAGGGACAGGGTAGATTGAGAATAGGGACAGGGTATGTTGAGCATAGAGACAGGGTAGGTTGAGAATAGGGACAGGGTAGGTTGAGCATAGAGACAGGGTAGGTTGAGCATAGGGACAGGGTAGATTGAGAATAGGGACAGGGTAGGTTGAGAATAGGGACAGGGTAGATTGAGAATAGGGACAGGGTAGGTTGAGAATAGGGACAGGGTAGTTTGAGCATAGGGACAGGGTAGATTGAGAATAGGAACAGGGTAGATTGAGAATAGGGACAGGGTAGTTTGAGAATAGGGACAGGGTAGATTGAGAATAGGGACAGGGTAGATTGAGAATAGGGACAGGGTAGGTTGAGAATAGGGACAGGGTAGGTTGAGCATAGAGATAGGGTAGGTTGAGCATAGGGACAGGGTAGATTGAGAATAGGGACAGGGTATGTTGAGCATAGGGACAGGGTAGGTTGAGAATAGGGACAGGGTAGGTTGAGCTTACAGACAGGGTAGGTTGAGAATAGGGACAGGGTAGATTGAGAATAGGGACAGGGTAGGTTGAGAATAGGGACAGGGTAGATTGAGAATAGGGACAGGGTAGGTTGAGAATAGAGACAGGGTAGTTTGAGCATAGGGACAGGGTAGATTGAGAATAGGAACAGGGTAGATTGAGAATAGGGACAGGGTAGTTTGAGAATAGGGACAGGGTAGATTGAGAATAGGGACAGGGTAGATTGAGAATAGGGACAGGGTAGGTTGAGAATAGGGACAGGGTAGGTTGAGCATAGAGATAGGGTAGGTTGAGCATAGGGACAGGGTAGATTGAGAATAGGGACAGGGTATGTTGAGCATAGGGACAGGGTAGGTTGAGAATAGGGACAGGGTAGGTTGAGCATAGAGACAGGGTAGGTTGAGCATAGGGACAGGGTAGATTGAGAATAGGGACAGGGTAGGTTGAGAATAGGGACAGGGTAGATTGAGAATAGGGACAGGGTAGGTTGAGAATAGGGACAGGGTAGTTTGAGCATAGGGACAGGGTAGATTGAGAATAGGAACAGGGTAGGTTGAGAATAGGGACAGGGTAGATTGAGAATAGGGACAGGGTAGATTGAGAATAGGGACAGGGTAGATTGAGAATAGGGACAGGGTAGGTTGAGAATAGGGACAGGGTAGGTTGAGCATAGAGACAGGGTAGGTTGAGCATAGGGACAGGGTAGATTGAGAATAGGAACAGGGTAGATTGAGAATAGGGACAGGGTAGGTTGAGAATAGGGACAGGGTAGGTTGAGAATAGGGACAGGGTATGTTGAGCATAGGGACAGGGTAGGTTGAGAATAGGGACAGGGTAGGTTGAGCATAGAGACAGGGTAGGTTGAGCATAGGGACAGGGTAGGTTGAGCATAGAGACAGGGTAGGTTGAGAATAGGGACAGGGTAGGTTGAGCATAGAGGCAGGGTAGGTTGAGAATAGGGACAGGGTAGGTTGAGCATAGAGACATGGTAGGTTGAGAATAGGGACAGGGTAGATTGAGAATAGGGACAGGGTAGGTTGAGCATAGGGACAGGGTAGGTTGAGAATAGGGACAGGGTAGGTTGAGCATAGGGGCAGGGTAGATTGAGCATAGGGACAGGGTATGTTGAGAATAGAGACAGGGTAGGTTGAGAATAGGGACAGGGTAGGTTGAGAATAGTGACAGGGTAGGTTGAGCATAGGGACAGGTTAGGTTGAGCATAGTGACAGGGTAGGTTGCTGATAGAGACAGGGTAGGTTGCGAATAGGGACAGGGTAGGTTGCTGATAGAGACAGGGTAGGTTGAGCATAGGGACAGGGTAGGTTGAGAATAGAGACAGGGTAGGTTGAGAATAGGTACAGGGTAGGTTGAGAATAGGGACAGAGTAGGTTGAGCATAGGGGCAGGGTTGATTGAACATAGAGACAGAGTAGGTTGATGATAGAGACAGGGTAGGTTGAGCATAGAGATAGGGTAGGTTGAGCATAGGAACAGGGTAGGTTGATTATAGGGACAGGGTAAGCTACCTTGAGGTAAGTGTGTGTTGGTGTGCTGTGACAGTGAGTGATGGTGCAGGTAGGTCAAAGTGTTTAATGGAATGGGGGTGTATATCTCTTATGTATCCCTACATTCAGTTATACATTCAGTTGTCAGGTAAGGTAGAGGTGATTTGATCCTTGACTAGCCTCTCAAAGCACTTCATGATGACAGAAGTACCGGTAAGTGCTACGGGGCGATAGTCATTGAGATCAGTTACCTTCACTTTCTTGTGTACAGGAACAATGATGGACATCTTGAAGCAAGTGGGGACAGCAGACTGGGATAGGGAGATATTGAATATGTCCGTAAACTGACACGAGACGTACCATTGAAGTCAGAAGTTTACATACACTTAGGTTGGAGTCAATAAAACTTGTTTTTCAAACAACGCACAAATTTCTTCTTAACAAACTATAGTTTTGGCAAGTGGGTCAGGAAATCTACTTTGTGCATGACATAAGTCATTTTTCCAACAATTGCTTACAGACAGAATATTTAACTTATAATTCACTGTATCACAATTCCAGTGGGTCAGAAGTTTATATACACTAAGTTGACTGTGCCTTTTAATCAGCTTGGAAAATTCCAGAAAATGATGTAATGGCTTTAGAAGCTTCTGATAGGCTAATTGACATAATTTGAGTCAATTGGAGGTGTACCTGTGGATGTATTTCAAGGCCTACCTTTAAACTCAATGCCTCTTTGCTTGACATCATGGGAAAATCAAAAGAAATTAGCCAAGAGCTCAGAAAACAAAATGTACACCTCCACAAGTCTGGTTCATCCTTGGGAGCAATTTCCAAACGCCTGCAGGTACCATGTTCATCTGTACAAACAATTGTACGCAAGTAGAAACCCCATGTGACCATGAAGCCATCATACCGCTCAGGAAGGAGACGCGTTCTGTCTCCTAGAGATGAACGTACTTTTGTGTGAAAAGTGCAAATCAATCACAGAACAACAGCAAAGGACCTTGGAAAGATGCTGTAGGAAACAGGTACAAATGTATCTATATCCACAGTAAAACGAGTTCTATATTGACATAACCTGAAAGGCTGCACAGCAAGGAAGAAGCCACTGCTCCAAAACCACCATAAAAAAGACAGACTACGGTTTGCAACAGCACATGGGGACAAACATCGTAATTTTTGGAGAAATGTCCTCTGGTCTGATAAAACAAAAATAGAACTGTTTGGCCATAAAGACCATTGCCGAAGAACACCATCCCAGCCGTGAAGCATGGAGGTGGAAGCATCATGTTGTGGGAGTGCTTTGCTGCAGTTGGGAATAGTGCAGTTCACAAAATAGATGGTGTCATGAGGAAGGACAATTATGTGGATATATTGAAGCAACATCCCAAGACATCAGTCAGGAAGTTAAAGCATGGTCACATTGGGGTCTTCCAAATGGACAATGACCCCAAGCATACTTCCAAAGTTGTGGCAACATGGCTCAAGGAGAACAAAGTCAAGGTATGTGAGTGGCCATCACAAAGCCCTGACCTCAGTCCTTTAGAACATTTGTTTTCAGAACTGAACAAGTGTGTGCGAGCAAGGAGGCCTACAAACCTGATTCAGTTACACCATCTCTGTCAGGAGGAATGGGCCAAAATTTACCCAACTTATTGTTGGAAGCTTGTGGAAGGCTACCTGAAATGTTTGACCCAAGTTAAACCATTTAAAGGCAATGTTACCAAATACTAATTGAGTGTATGTACACTTCTGACCCACTGGGAATTTGATGAAAGAAATACAAGCTGAAATAAATCATTCTCTCTTATTCTGACATTTCAAAATAAAGTGGTGATCCTAACTGACCTAAGACAGGGACTTTTTACTAGGATTAAATGTCAGGAATTGTGAAATGCTGAGTTTAAATGTATTTGGCTAAAGTGTATGTAAACTCCCGACTTCAACTGTAGATATCTTTGTTCAATATCACTAATCCTTCCATTACTTCACCAGTTGTCTGGGACAGGGATGTTGTTTTGATATTCCCATGTGTATGCATGTTCTCTGAATTTGATGCTACTAAGCCCATGAAACTGGTCAGCGAGATACTGGAAAGGTTTATTGAGCTCAGACTCCATGTCATCAGATAAGACCGTGTGTGCCTTTGCTACTCTATCATAGCCTTCCTTACACACAGGTACATCTTATTTTTTGTCAGTGTACCTCTTCAGTGTCATTCAGTCTATACTTTCATCCCTTGCTGCTCCTCATCTTGACTTCTTCCATTCTCTCACTTCCTTGGCTGCTCTCAAGGACCTCAAGGCGGGCCAGAACCCTGCTGGTTTTATATTTGTATACACAGGGCATGATGACGTCTGCTCTGTAACAATGGAAATGCACTATCTTGAGCTCCTATGCATGACACATTGCAAAAATACAGACTAAATGTCATCATCATTTCTATGTGGTATAGTGTCCATTGGCTCAACTTACCCCAAGGCAAACATTTGGACTTTATTACGTCCCAGAGCTACAAGGAAGCACTCATGCTCGGTTTAGAATCTCATATTGTAGCTTGTAGAGACTCCAACTGATGTATAAAACAATCTTTAAATGACCTACTGTGGTTTAGAAACAAGCGTCTTAAACCTCTAACACAATACACAATACCTTGTGAAAATTTGTTTTTTGGACCTAACATTTTCCATGTGTTTTTTTCCTTCACAGACTACATTAAATTATGTCCTCTTCCTAAATATTTGTCACATGATTACTTTGTGCATGTTTTTCTAGAAATAAGGGCTGGCTCAACTGGCCCTTTGGGTCAACCTAACCAACTTTCCACTATATTGTTGCATTCACAAGTTATGGGGATAAGCAGGTGATGGTTTCTAACATATGTTGGAAAGTTATGTAGGGTAATGTTGTGGCTGTTATGTAGTTAGTCTGTTGAAGTTAGTTGGTTAGCTAGTTAATTAGTTAATCTGTGTTATTGACTTGTTAATTGTTTACTCCATGTGTAACTCTGTGTTGTCTGTTCACACTGCTATGCTTTATCTTGGCCAGGTCACAGTTGCAAATGAGAACTTGTTCTCAACTAGCCTACCTGGTTAAATAAAGGTGATTTTTTTATTTTATTTTTACAAAAAAAATCAGTCAGTCAGTCAGTCAGTCAGTCAGTTAGTTAGTTAGTTAGTTAGTTAGTTAGTTAGTTAGTTAGTTAGTTAGTTAGTTAGCCAAAGGGAGAAGAAGGTTATGAGTTATGTCAAAGTAAGTTGAATTGTTACT
Source organism: Oncorhynchus gorbuscha (assembly GCF_021184085.1). Classification (NCBI taxonomy): domain Eukaryota; kingdom Metazoa; phylum Chordata; class Actinopteri; order Salmoniformes; family Salmonidae; genus Oncorhynchus; species Oncorhynchus gorbuscha. Next base: position 47,178,062 of record NC_060196.1, on the reverse strand, counting down.
TTTGCATAATCATGATCCTGTTAAGCGGAAGGGAGACAGCTGGGCTGTGCCCTACATTCCATGCCATTGTCTCCATGGCCACCAGCGTCAGGGAAAGAGGCTCGGTGCAGACAGATGAGGCACAGAGAGGAGCATTAGTTACCTGACAGGGGTAAACATATCACTCAGTCAGAACTAGATGCCACAGCATCCATCCTTTATCCCCCAAATCTCTCTCTCGTCCTCTAACCCCCAAATCTCTCTCTTTCTCTCTGTTCCTGTCCCAATGCTCCCCATCCCCCTTGAATCTCTCTTTCTTTCTCTCTTTCTGCTTCCTCCTCATCACTCTCTCTATACATCCAATCTCCATCCTCTCTTTCCTGCCTACTTTACGCTAGAGGCCAACACCGTTCAATCACTCCCTACCTCCCCCGCTGGCATCAGTCACACCCCACAGAGAGGAAGGAAGGAGCCACTGAAAAAATGATCACTCCATTCCCACTTTTTATCACCCCTCTCCCTCCCTCCGTCACCGGTTTTGCTTGTGTCCTACTTACTAAGCCAGCAATAATAAACTTTACAAGAAGGTTCACCAAAGAAAAAGCCAAGTAGACAGTAATCAGTCTGAAACACACACACACACACACACACAAAAACTAAGCCATTCAAAATCCACAAAGGCTTGTTCAAAGAGTCTACAGACACAAAATCTATCCAATTGACAAACTGCTATCCAAAGGATTGAAGTATTAGCAACATTCGTGTGTCGTATGCTGAAAGCTATCGCACTGATTGCATCCTACTCGAATCTCTAACAAAAAGGGGGGAAGAGAAAAGACACTTGAAAGAAGACAAGCTCTTTGAATGTCCTTCTTTGTATTATCATCTGATAAATATTATCTGTGACTTCACACCACCATTACTGTTTATGGGCTTCATTCACTGGAGAATATTCACCCCTTCCTCTACTCTCCCTTCATCTCATCCTCACACCCCTTCTATTCCCACATCCCAACTATGTTCTCCGTTCCTTTCCTGTGATGTTCTGTCCCTACCTACTTCCTCCTCTCGTCGATATTTCATCCATTCAAACTTTTCTCCTTCTGACTGACTCCCCTTCAACCCCACCCTTCAGTCCATCTCTCTTTCCTTCCTTATTCCTACTGACTCCCCTTCAACCCCACCCTTCAGTCCATCTCTCTTTCCTTCCTTATTTCTACTGACTCCCCTTCAACCCCACCCTTCAGTCCATCTCTCTTTCCTTCCTTATTCCTACTGACTCCCCTTCAACCCCACCTTTCAGTCCATCTCTCTTTCCTTCTGTATTCCTACTGACTCCCCTTCAACCCCACCCTTCAGTCCATCTCTCTGTCCTTCCTTATTCCTACTGACTCCCCTTCAACCCCACCCTTCAGTCCATCTCTCTTTCCTTCCTTATTCCTACTGACTCCCCTTCAACCCCACCCTTCAGTCCATCTCTCTTTCCTTCCTTATTCCTACTGACTACCCTTCAACCCCACCCTTCAGTCCATCTCTCTTTCCATCCTTATTCCTACTGAATCCCCTTCAACCCCACCCTTCAGTCCATCTCTCTTTCCTTCCTTATTCCTACTGACCTCCCTTCAACCCCACCCTTCAGTCCATCTCTCTTTCCTTCCTTATTCCTACTGACTCACCCTTCAACCCCACCCTTCAGTCCATCTCTCTTTCCTTCCTTATTCTTACTGACTCCCCTTCAACCCCACCCTTCAGTCCATCTCTCTTTCTTCCTTACTGACTCCCTTCAACCCCACCCTTCAGTCCATTCCTACTGACTACCCTTCAACCCCACCCTTCAGTCCATTCTCTCTTTCCATCCTTATTCCTTCCTTGAATCCCCTTCAACCCCACCCTTCAGTCCATCTCTCTTTCCTTCCTTATTCCTACTGACTCCCCTTCAACCCCACCCTTCAGTCCATCTCTCTTTCCTTCCTTATTCCTACTGACTCCCCTTCAACCCCACCCTTCAGTCCATCTCTCTTTCCTTCCTTATTCCTACTGACTCCCCTTCAACCCCACCCTTCAGTCCATCTCTCTGTCCTTCCTTATTCCTACTGACTCCCCTTCAACCCCACCCTTCAGTCCATCTCTCTTTCCTTCCTTATTCCTACTGACTCCCCTTCAACCCCACCCTTCAGTCCATCTCTCTTTCCTTCCTTATTCCTACTGACTACCCTTCAACCCCACCCTTCAGTCCATCTCTCTTTCCTTCCTTATTCCTACTGACCTCCCTTCAACCCCACCCTTCAGTCCATCTCTCTTTCCTTCCTTATTCCTACTGACTACCCTTCAACCCCACCCTTCAGTCCATCTCTCTTTCCTTCCTTATTCCTACTGACCTCCCTTCAACCCCACCCTTCAGTCCATCTCTCTTTCCTTCCTTATTCCTACTGACCTCCCTTCAACCCCACCCAGTCCATCTCTCTTTCCTTCCTTATTCCTACTGACCTCCCTTCAACCCCACCCTTCAGTCCATCTCTCTTTCCTTCCTTATTCCTACTGACTCCCTTCAACCCCACCCTTCAGTCCATCTTTCCTTCCTTATTTCCTTCCTTATTCCTACTGACTCCCCTTCAACCCCACCCTTCAGTCCATCTCTTTCCTTCCTTATTCCTACTGACTCCCCTTCAACCCCACCCTTCAGTCCATCTCTTTCCTTCCTTATTCCTACTGACTCCCTTCAACCCCACCCTTCAGTCCATCTCTCTTTCCTTCCTTATTCCTACTGACTCCCCTTCAACCCCACCCTTCAGTCCATCTCTCTTTCCTTCCTTATTCCTACTGACTCCCCTTCAACCCCACCCTTCAGTCCATCTCTCTTTCCTTCCTTATTCCTACTGACCTCCCTTCAACCCCACCCTTCAGTCCATCTCTCTTTCCTTCCTTATTCCTACTGACTCCTTCCTTCAGTCCATCTCTCTTCCTTCCCTACTGACTCCCCTTCAACCCCACCCTTCAGTCCATCTCTCTTTCCTTCCTTATTCCTACTGACTCCCTTCAACCCCACCCTTCAGTCCATCTCTCTTTCCTTCCTTCCTTATTCCTACTGACCTCCCTTCAACCCCACCCTTCAGTCCATCTCTCTTTCCTTCCTTATTCCTACTGACCTCCCTTCAACCCCACCCTTCAGTCCATCTCTCTTTCCTTCCTTATTCCTACTGACCTCCCTTCAACCCCACCCTTCAGTCCATCTCTCTTTCCTTCCTGATTCCTACTGACCTCCCTTCAACCCCACCCTTCAGTCCATCTCTCTTTCCTTCCTTATTCCTACTGACCTCCCTTCAACCCCACCCTTCAGTCCATCTCTCTTTCCTTCCTTATTCCTACTGACTACCCTTCAACCCCACCCTTCAGTCCATCTCTCTTTCCTTCCTGATTCCTATGACCTCCTTCAACTGACCTCCCTTCAACCCCACCCTTCAGTCCATCTCTCTTTCCTTCCTTATTCCTACTGACCTCCCTTCAACCCCACCCTTCAGTCCATCTCTCTTTCCTTCCTTATTCCTACTGACCTCCCTTCAACCCCACCCTTCAGTCCATCTCTCTTTCCTTCCTGATTCCTACTGACCTCCCTTCAACCCCACCCTTCAGTCCATCTCTCTTTCCTTCCTTATTCCTACTGACCTCCCTTCAACCCCACCCTTCAGTCCATCTCTCTTTCCTTCCTTATTCCTACTGACCTCCCTTCAACCCCACCCTTCAGTCCATCTCTTTCCTTCCTTATTCCTACTGACCTCCCTTCAACCCCACCCTTCAGTCCATCTCTCTTTCCTTCCTTATTCCTACTGACCTCCCTTCAACCCCACCCTTCAGTCCATCTCTTTCCTTCCTTATTCCTACTGACCTCCCTTCAACCCCACCCTTCAGTCCATCTCTCTTTCCTTCCTTATTCCTACTGACCTCCCTTCAACCCCACCCTTCAGTCCATCTCTCTTTCCTTCCTGATTCCTACTGACCTCCCTTCAACCCCACCCTTCAGTCCATCTCTCTTTCCTTCCTTATTCCTACTGACCTCCCTTCAACCCCACCCTTCAGTCCATCTCTCTTTCCTTCCTGATTCCTACTGACCTCCCTTCAACCCCACCCTTCAGTCCATCTCTCTTTCCTTCCTGATTCCTACTGACCTCCCTTCAACCCCACCGTTCAGTCCATCTCTCTTTCCTTCCTGAACATTATCATGTATGTTCTGCTCTGAGAGTATCCATCACAGCAGTAGAGATGGGACTATTTTTTTTTTTTTTTTATTTCACCTTTATTTAACCAGGTAGGCTAGTTGAGAACAAGTTCTCATTTGCAACTGCGACCTGGCCAAGATAAAAGTATAGCAGTGTGAACAGACAACACAGAGTTACACATGGAATAAACAATTAACAAGTCAGTAACACAGTAGAAAAAAAAAATGGGCAGTCTATATACAATGTGTGCAAAAGGCATGAGGAGGTAGGCGAATAATACAGTTTTGCAGATTAACACTGGAGTGATAAATGATCAGGTCATGTACAGGTAGAGATATTGGTGTGCAAAAGAGCAGAAAAATAAATAAATAAAAACAGTATAAAAAAAGTATGGGAATGAGGTAGGTGAAAATGGGTGGGCTATTTTCCTATAGACTATGTACAGCTGCAGCGATCGGTTAGCTGCTCGGATAGCTGATGTTTGAAGTTGGTGAGGGAGATAAAAGTCTCCAACTTCAGCGATTTTTGCAATTCGTTCCAGTCACAGGCAGCAGAGTACTGGAACGAAAGGCGGCCAAATGATGTGTTGGCTTTAGGGATGATCAGTGAGATACACCTGCTGGAGCGCGTGCTACGGATGGGTGTTGCCATCGTGACCAGTGAACTGAGGTAAGGCGGAGCTTTACCTAGCATGGACTTGTAGATGACCTGGAGCCAGTGGGTCTGGCGACGAATATGTAGTGAGGGCCAGCCGACTAGAGCATACAAGTCGCAGTGGTGGGTGGTATAAGGTGCTTTAGTGACAAAACGGATGGCACTGTGATAGACTGCATCCAGTTTGCTGAGTAGAGTGTTGGAAGCCATTTTGTAGATGACATCGCCGAAGTCGAGGATCGGTAGGATAGTCAGTTTAACTAGGGTAAGCTTGGCAGCGTGAGTGAAGGAGGCTTTGTTGCGGAATAGAAAGCCGATTCTTGATTTGATTTTCGATTGGAGATGTTTGATGTGGGTCTGGAAGGAGAGTTTGCAGTCTAGCCAGACACCTAGGTACTTATAGATGTCCACATATTCAAGGTCGGAACCATCCAGGGTGGTGATGCTAGTCGGGCATGCGGGTGCAGGCAGCGATCGGTTGAAAAGCATGCATTTGGTTTTACTCGCATTTAAGAGCAGTTGGAGGCCACGGAAGGAGTGCTGTATGGCATTGAAGCTCGTTTGGAGGTTAGATAGCACAGTGTCCAATGACGGGCCGAAAGTATATAGAATGGTGTCGTCTGCGTAGAGGTGGATCAGGGAATCGCCCGCAGCAAGAGCAACATCATTGATATACACAGAGAAAAGAGTCGGCCCGAGAATTGAACCCTGTGGCACCCCATAGAGACTGCCAGAGGACCGGACAGCATGCCCTCCGATTTGACACACTGAACTCTGTCTGCAAAGTAATTGGTGAACCAGGCAAGGCAGTCATCCGAAAAACCGAGGCTGTAGAGTCTGCCGATAAGAATATGGTGATTGACAGAGTCAAAAGCCTTGGCGAGGTCGATGAAGACGGCTGCACAGTACTGTCTTTTATCGATGGCGGTTATGATATCGTTTAGTACCTTGAGTGTGGCTGAGGTGCACCCGTGACCGGCTCGGAAACCAGATTGCACAGCGGAGAAGGTACGGTGGGATTCGAGATGGTCAGTGACCTGTTTGTTGACTTGGCTTTCGAAGACCTTAGATAGGCAGGGCAGGATGGATATAGGTCTGTAACAGTTTGGGTCCAGGGTGTCTCCCCTTTGAAGAGGGGGATGACTGCGGCAGCTTTCCAATCCTTGGGGATCTCAGACGATATGAAAGAGAGGTTGAACAGGCTGGTAATAGGGGTTGCGACAATGGCGGCAGATAGTTTCAGAAATAGCGGGTCCAGATTGTCAAGCCCAGCTGATTTGTACGGGTCCAGGTTTTGCAGCTCTTTCAGAACATCTGCTATCTGGATTTGGGTAAAGGAGAACCTGGAGAGGCTTGGGTGAGGAGCTACGGGGGGCGGAGCTGTTGGCCGAGGTTGGAGTAGCCAGGCGGAAGGCATGGCCAGCCGTTGAGAAGTGTTTATTGAAGTTTTCGATAATCATGGATTTATCGGTGGAGACCGTGTTTCCTAGCCTCAGAGCAGTGGGCAGCTGGGAGGAGGTGCTCTTGTTCTCCATGGACTTCACAGTGTCCCAGAACTTTTTGGAGTTGGAGCTACAGGATGCAAACTTCTGCCTGAAGAAGCTGGCCTTAGCTTTCCTGACTGACTGCGTGTATTGGTTCCTGACTTCCCTGAACAGTTGCATATCACGGGGGCTATTTGATGCTATTGCAGTCCGCCACAGGATGTTTTTGTGCTGGTCGAGGGCAGTCAGGTCTGGAGTGAACCAAGGGCTGTATCTGTTCTTGGTTCTGCATTTTTTGAACGGAGCATGCTTATCTAAAATGGTGAGGAAGTTACTTTTAAAGAATGACCATGCATCCTCAACTGACGGGATGAGGTCAATGTCCTTCCAGGATACCCGGGCCATGTCGATTAGAAAGGCCTGCTCACAGAAGTGTTTTAGGGAGCGTTTGACAGTGATGAGGGGTGGTCGTTTGACTGCGGCTCCGTGGCGGATACAGGCGATGAGGCAGTGATCGCTGAGATCCTGGTTGAAGACAGCAGAGGTATATTTGGAGGGCCAGTTGGTCAGGATGACGTCTATGAGGCTGCCCTTGTTTACAGAGTTAGGGTTGTACCTGGTGGGTTCCTTGATGATTTGAGTGAGATTGAGGGCATCTAGCTTAGATTGTAGAACTGCCGGGGTGTTAAGCATATCCCAGTTTAGGTCACCTAACAGAACGAACTCTGAAGCTAGATGGGGGGCGATCAATTCACAAATGGTGTCCAGGGCACAGCTGGGAGCTGAGGGGGGTCGGTAGCAGGCGGCAACAGTGAGAGACTTGTTTCTGGAGAGAGTAATTTTCAAAATTAGTAGTTCAAACTGTTTGGTTATGGAGCTGGAAAGTATGACATTACTTTGCAGGCTATCTATACCATCTATAGTGTCTAGAACATAACCTTACTATAGATAATGTAAGATGTAGACTCTACTGTAGTGTCTAGAACATAACCTTACTATAGATAATGTAAGATGTAGACTACTGTAGTGTCTAGAACATAACCTTACTATAGATAATGTTGGATGTAGACCCTACTATAATATCTAGAACATAACCTTACTATAGATTAATGTAAGATGTAGACCCTACTATAGTATCTAGAACATAACCTGACTATAGATAATGTAAGATGTAGACCCTACTATAGTATCTAGAACATAACCTGACTATAGATAATGTAAGATGTAGACTCTACTAACAACTCTCTCCCTCCACCTCTTCTCACTTTAGGGAGTTGATCACCATAAAGCCTATACATCTTTACATTCAACACATCCATCTGAACATGCACGCGCGCACACACACACACACACACACACACACACACACACACACACACACACACACACACACACACACACACACACACACACACACACACACACACACACACACACACACACACACACACACACACACACACACACACACTAGCAGCCGCCTGTCCTTAAGAACACCTGAGTCGGCAGATTGTTACTCTGATCAATCACTTGATTAGGTTTAATCGATGGGTTCATTGAATACTGATGCAGATCCACTATAACAGTCCCGAAGGACCTGTCTAATTCGACAGATGAAATAAGGACACAGGAAGTTGATCCCTGTCCTTCCAACACAAGGTCATTACAATCCCTGTAGTATTGAACTGACCTGACCTTCAAAGAAATTATAATAATTATATTGGCATATTGATGTAAATTTGCAAATTGACGAATGATAGAATAATCAATACACAGAATACAGTATAAAAGGGTTGTCAAGGAGTCGTCATGGATTTGAGGTCACACTATAACAGCTTGAGATTTAGCGATATAATTTTTGATTACTGTCACAGTGTAATGTCTGCTTCCAACTCACACTCTCAAACACCTAGATCCCCTGAACGCCACTCACTCTCCAGATCAATCACCTGAATTTTGATCACTGGTTCATTTACATTACATTTACATTTAAGTCATTTAGCAGACGCTCTTATCCAGAGCGACTTACAAATTGGTGCATTCACCTTATGACATCCAGTGGAACAGTCACTTTACAATAGTGCATCTAAATCTTAAAGGGGTGGGGGGGGGGGTGAGAGGGAATACTTATCCTATCCTAGGTATTCCTTAAAGAGGTGGGGTTTCAGGTGTCTCCGGAAGGTGGTGATTGACTCCGCTGTCCTGGCGTCGTGAGGGAGTTCACACACCTGTATGTCATTATCACACACTATATTGTTCAGTTCTTTGCACCACATCACTGTGAGGTATTGTTTGTTTTGTGATACATGTCTAGTCGGGGCTCACGTAATTTAATCCTCCTGTGTATGATAGTTATGGCCTGCCTCACAAATTACACATTTAGCCTATTCCCTGCCTGTACTTTAGCCTATCGGATTTCCTGTTATCAACCTAATGCCTGATCTCCCGTGATGACGTTACTAGCCTTTTCCCTGCCTGTACTGTTGCCTTTTTGGACTCCATGTGTATGACCTTATGCCTGCCCCTGGATCCAGCTACCTGCCTCCCCCTGTGGTCCTTTACAATAAACGCCTGCTGCGCCCTACGCTTGAAACACGCTCTCTGTCGCCCATCGTGTTCAGTACACACAGTAGAATTTCAAAAATAATTTTAAGGAGGTATGACAACAGAATTTACATTCTGTTACAAAACTTCTGTGGCTATTTAACAGTTGAGTACGCAGAAAAACATACAGTCTAGGGATATTCTCTGAAAAGACAGAAAGTGATAAAGGTTGGGTCTAGACAGGATCATATTAGAAACTATTATGAGAAATGTATTGTTTATGAGTGGGCTCTATTGAAAGGTGAAGGATCATGAACCAATACTTTCTATCTCAAATGCATTCATCTTTCAAAGACGAACCTGCATTTGTGCACGTACGCCCATACACACACACACACACACACACACACACACACACACACACACACACACACACACACACACACACACACACACACACACACACACACACACACACACACACACACACACACACACACACACACACACACACACACACACACACACACACACACACACACACACACACACACACACACACACACACACACACCAAGCTCATTCCCCATTCTTCATAGAATCTGGCGCTCCATGGGGGGGTGACTGCTGGAGTCACAGATCATATGGAACACTAAAAGGAAAACAAAATAAAAGCAGAAGGGAGGATGGGCTGACATACTAGATGAGGTGTGCTCTAACTTCTCCTCTTTCCCCCCACTGAGCAGTGTGTGTGCGTGTGTGCGGTGCGTGTGTCTGTGCAGTGTGTGTGTGTGTGTGTGTGTGTGTGTGTGTGTGTGTGTGTGTGTGTGTGTGTGTGTGTGTGTGTGTGTGTGTGTGTGTGTGTGTGTGTGTGTGTGTGTGTGTGTGTGTGTGTGTGTGTGTGTGTGTGTGTGTGTGTGTGTGTGTGTGCGTGTGTGTGCAGTATGTGTGTGTGTTACTGGAAGCCCAGTGCAAATCCTCCCTAATCACACCCATTTGACAGCCAAACATGGGGTGTTCCCTAGAGCTCACCCCACTTCCCTGAATATCTGGAGATGGATGCTCTAACTAACTATCCACTCACTGTCACTTCCAAGTGCCAATTGTCAACTACATGTCAGTGCACTGTTCTCTGTACTGTAGCTACTATCTTGACACATTTGTGTAAAGTGATAACCAGAACCAACCAGTATGCTGCTGCTACTCTCTTTTCATAATCTATGCATAGTAACTCTACCTACATGTACAGTTGCAGTCAGATGTTCACATACACATAGGTTGGAGTCATTAAAACTCATTTTCAACCACTCCACAAATTTCTTCTTAACAAACTATAGTTTTGGCAAGTCGGTTAGGACATCTACTTTGTGCATAACACAAGTCATTTTTCCAACAATTGTTTACAGACAGAATATTTCACTTATAATTCACTGTATCACAATTCCAGTGGGTCAGAAGTTTACATACACTAAGTTGACTGAGCCTTTAAACCGCTTGAAAAATCTCAGAAAGTGATGTCATGGCTTTACATGCTTCTGATAGGCTAATTTACATAATTTGAGTCAATTGGAAATGTACCTGTGGATGTATTTCAAGGCCTACCTTCAAACTCAGTGCTTCTTTGCTTGACATCATGGGGGAAATCAAAAGAAAGACATCAGAAAAAAAATTGTAGACCTTCACAAGTCTGGTTCATCCTTGGGAACAATTTCCAAACGTCTGAAGGTACCATGTTCATCTGTACAAATAATAGTACGCAAGTATAAACACCATGGGACCACACAGCCGTCATACCGCTCAGGAAGGAGACACGTTCTGTCTCCTAGAGATGTACGTACTTTGGTGCGAAAAGTGCAAATCAATCGCAGAACAACAGCAAAGGACCTTGTGAA
>NC_060196.1:47022295-47162295 GCF_021184085.1 Oncorhynchus gorbuscha | reverse complement strand
ACGAGTGGAAAACGGCGTTTAATACTCCGTTAGGGCATTTTGAGTACCGGGTTCTGCCGTTCGGTCTCGCCAATGCGCCAGCTGTTTTTCAGGCATTAGTTAATGATGTTCTGAGAGACATGCTGAACATTTTTGTTTTTGTCTATCTTGACGATATCCTGATTTTTTCTCCGTCACTCGAGATTCATGTTCAGCACGTTCGACGTGTTCTACAGCGCCTTTAGAGAATTGTCTCTACGTAAAGGCTGAGAAGTGCTCTTTTCATGTCTCCTCCGTTACTTTTCTCGGTTCCGTTATTTCCGCTGAAGGCATTCAGATGGATTCCGCTAAGGTCCAAGCTGTCAGTGATTGGCCCGTTCCAAGGTCACGTGTCGAGTTGCAGCGCTTCTTAGGTTTCGCTAATTTCTATCGGCGTTTCATTCGTAATTTCGGTCAAGTTGCTGCCCCTCTCACAGCTCTTACTTCTGTCAAGACGTGTTTTAAGTGGTCCGGTTCCGCCCAGGGAGCTTTTGATCTTCTAAAAGAACGTTTTACGTCCGCTCCTATCCTCGTTACTCCTGACGTCACTAGACAATTCATTGTCGAGGTTGACGCTTCAGAGGTAGGCGTGGGAGCCATTCTATCCCAGCGCTCCCAGTCTGACGATAAGGTTCATCCTTGCGCTTATTTTTCTCATCGCCTGTCGCCATCTGAGCGCAACTATGATGTGGGTAACCGTGAACTGCTCGCCATCCGCTTAGCCCTAGGCGAATGGCGACAGTGGTTGGAGGGGGCGACCGTTCCTTTTGTCGTTTGGACAGACCATAAGAACCTTGAGTACATCCGTTCTGCCAAACGACTTAATGCCCGTCAAGCTCGTTGGGCGTTGTTTTTCGCTCGTTTCGAGTTTGTGATTTCTTACCGTCCGGGTAGCAAGAACACCAAGCCTGATGCCTTATCCCGTCTGTTTAGTTCTTCTGTGGCTTCTACTGATCCCGAGGGGATTCTTCCTTATGGGCGTGTTGTCGGGTTAACAGTCTGGGGAATTGAAAGACAGGTTAAGCAAGCACTCACGCACACTGCGTCGCCGCGCGCTTGTCCTAGTAACCTCCTTTTCGTCCCTGTTTCCACTCGTCTGGCTGTTCTTCAGTGGGCTCACTCTGCCAAGTTAGCGGGTCATCCCGGTGTTCGAGGCACTCTTGCGTCTATTCGCCAGCGCTTTTGGTGGCCGACTCAGGAGCGTGACACGCGCCGTTTCGTGGCTGCCTGTTCGGACTGCGCGCAGACTAAGTCGGGTAACTCTCCTCCTGCCGGTCGTCTCAGACCGCTCCCCATTCCTTCTCGACCATGGTCTCACATTGCCTTAGACTTCATTACCGGTCTGCCTTTGTCTGCGGGGAAGACTGTGATTCTGACGGTTGTCGATAGGTTCTCTAAGGCGGCACATTTCATTCCCTCGCTAAACTTCCTTCCGCTAAGGAGACGGCACAAATCATTATTGAGAATGTATTCAGAATTCATGGCCTCCCGTTAGACGCCGTTTCAGACAGAGGTCCGCAATTCACGTCACAGTTTTGGAGGGAGTTCTGTCGTTTGATTGGTGCGTCCGTCAGTCTCTCTTCCGGGTTTCATCCCCAGTCTAACGGTCAAGCAGAGAGGGCCAATCAGACGATTGGTCGCATACTACGCAGCCTTTCTTTCAGGAACCCTGCGTCTTGGGCAGAACAGCTCCCCTGGGCAGAATACGCTCACAATTCGCTTCCTTCGTCTGCTACCGGGTTATCTCCGTTTCAGAGTAGTCTGGGTTACCAGCCTCCTCTGTTCTCATCCCAGCTTGCCGAGTCCAGCGTTCCCTCCGCTCAAGCGTTTGTCCAACGTTGTGAGCGCACCTGGAGGAGGGTGAGGTCTGCACTTTGCCGTTACAGGGCACAGACGGTGAGAGCCGCCAATAAACGCAGGATTAAGAGTCCAAGGTATTGTTGCGGCCAGAGAGTGTGGCTTTCCACTCGCAACCTTCCTCTTACGACAGCTTCTCGTAAGTTGACTCCGCGGTTCATTGGTCCGTTCCGTGTCTCCCAGGTCGTCAATCCTGTCGCTGTGCGACTGCTTCTTCCGCGACATCTTCGTCGCGTCCATCCTGTCTTCCATGTCTCCTGTGTTAAGCCCTTTCTTCGCACCCCCGTTCGTCTTCCCTCCCCCCTCCCGTCCTTGTCGAGAGCGCACCTATTTACAAGGTACATAAGATTATGGACATGCGTTCGGGGACGGGGTCACCAATACCTAGTGGATTGGGAGGGTTACGGTCCTGAGGAGAGGAGTTGGGTTCCGTCTCGGGACGTGCTGGACCGTTCGCTCATCGATGATTTCCTCCGTTGCCGCCAGGATTCCTCCTCGAGTGCGCCAGGAGGCGCCGGTGAGTGGGGGGTACTGTCATGTTTGTCATTCATTGTCATGTCTTGTCCCTGTGCTCCCCATGCTATTCGTTTCCCTCTGCTGGTCTTGTTTGGTTCTATCCTTCTCTCTCCCCTCCCTCTCTCACTCTCTCGCTCTCTCTTCTCTCTGTCGTTCCGTTCCTGCTCCCAGCTGTTCCTATTCCCCTAATCATCATTTAGTCTTTCCACACCTGTTCCCGATCCTTTCCCCTGATTAGACTCCCTATTTATTCCTTTGTGATCCGTTCCTGTTCCGTCGGTTCCTTGTTTTGTATTCCATGCTGTAATTGCGTTTCGCCCTGTCCTGTCGTGTTTTTTTGCCGTGATTGTGTATCACCCTGTCCTGTCGTGTTTTGTGCCTTCTTCAGACGCTGCGTGTGAGCAGGTGTCTCAGTTGACTACGGCCTGCGCCTACCCGGCGACCTGCAGTCTGTGGCCGCTTCTCCAGTTGTTTTCCCCTCTACTATCTAGAGGATTTCAGTTATTCGGTTTTGAGCATTAATAAACTCTGTTTCTGTTAAGTCGCGTTTGGGTCCTCCTTCACCTGCATGACAGAAACACTGACATTGTTCCAAATGGCACCCTATTCCCTTTATAGTGCACAACTTTTGACCTGGGCCCATAAGTTTCATGGTCAAAAGTAGTGCACTATTTACGCAATGGGGTGCCATTTGGGACACATCCACCATGTCGCTTAATCACTTGATGAGCAGATGCTTGTCTCCGTGGCAACATCTCTTACATGCCGTGACCCATTTAAGTGACAATATATTTATTTATATACCGTACGTACTGCTTCGTATACGGTCACCTACAAAATGATTAAAGAAAAGCAAAAAATACTGTATAAAATCATAAATATAAATTCTGAGCTATATTTTTACAATTACATTAGTTTATGCTAATACAATTATATTAGTTTATACTAATACAAATATATTAGTTTATGCGAATACAATTATATTAGTTTATGCTAATACAATTATATTAGTTTATGCTAAGACAATTATATTAGTTTATGCTAACACAATTATATTCGTTTATGCTAATACAATTGCTTGGAGAAAAATATGTTGTTTAACAAGTAATAAAACAAATCTAAAAATGATACTGGTAAAAATGATTGGCCCCCTTGTTTTCAATAATCTGTGCACGCTCGCCTTTCTAGGATAACGACACTGAGACTTTTTCTAAAATGTTTTATGATATTGGAGAACACATCGGGAGGGTTCTTAGTCGATTCATTCATACAGAATCTTTCCAGATTCTCGATATCCTTCGGAGTGCGCTTCTTCAATTCCAACCATAAGTTTTCAAAAGGGTTTAAGGGGTCAATTAATCATTTCTTTGTGGATGTTGATGTGCGTTTGGGGTCAGTGTCTTGCCCGAAGATCCACTTGCAGCCAAGTTTCAGCCTCCTGGCAGAGGCAACAAGGTTTTTATGTCCTCCTAAGTGGTAGAATTCATGATGCCTTTGACCTTAACGAGGGCCTCTGGACCAGTGGAAGCAAACAGCCACATAACATCAAAGATCCACCACCATATTTTACAATAGGTATGAGGTTATTTCCTGTATATGAATCCTTCTTTGGAGGCCAAACCCACCACTGGTGTGCATGGCCAAACAGCTCTATTTTAGTCTCATCTGACCATAGCACCTAGTTCCAATCCAAGTGCAATTCCTGTTCAACAAATTCCAGGCGTTAACATTTTTTGGTTGCTCTCAATGAAGGTCTTTTTTATGGCAACCCTTCCAAATAGTATATTGGCATGGAAGTGGTATCTAATTGTATATTTGTAGAGTCGGTGACCCCAAGATGTGGCCCTTGGAATTTATTTTGCTGTACGTGGGGAAAATAAACACTTGGGCACTCTACCAGGTAAATTTAGTACGTTTAAACTTTCGTAATTGTGGTCATAATGGTGGTAAGTGTTATACTTGGGTTTTCAATTGTTATTTTTGTACCATGTCTGATTTATGAAAGTCTAAAAAACGTTTTTACCCCAGTGAAACAGGAAGCCGTGGATGGCCACAGTATAAGAGCTTGACAAATCTGAACTTAATGTTGAGTCTGTATATTCTAATGAATTGCATATAGCATCAGAAGCCAACCGCATTTGTCCAAGGCCTGGTTTTGCCCACTTTAGATGCAATGATTGAAATCACATGCTTCCTGTAGTTTTTGATCAGTCTCTTACATGGACGACATGGGTCCCATTATGCCTGGCGAAAACCAAACACTGCATTCCACAGTAAGAGTCTCATACCAACAGTCAAGCATGGTGGTGGTAGTCTGATGGTTTGGGGATTCTTTGGTGCCTCAGGAACTGGACGACTTGTTAATAGAAGGAACCATGAATTCTGCTCTCTATCAGAGAATTCTACAAGAGAATGTCATGCAATCTGTCTGTGGGCTGAAGCTGAAGTGCAGCTGTGTCATGCAGCAAGATACAAAACACAGAATCAAGTCTACAGTCGTCGCCAAAAGTTTTGAGAATAATACAAATATTATTTTTCACAAAGTTTGGTTCTTCAGTGTCTTTAGATATTGTTGTCAGATGTTACTATGGAACACTGCAGTATAATTACAAGCATTTCGTAAGTGTCAAAGGCTTTTACTGACAATTCCATGAAGTTACATGATGAGGAACATCCTAACCCTTCAGCTGTGCTACGCTACATGATGAAGAACATCATAGACCTTCGGCTACACTAAATGATGAGGAACATCCTAACCCTTCAGCTACGCTACGTGATGAGGAACATCCTAACCCTTCAGCTTTGCTACATGATGAGGAACATCCTAAAGCTTTGGCTACACTAAATTATGAGGAACATCCTAACCCTTCAGCTACGCTACATGATGAAGAAAGTCCTAACCCTTTAGATACACTACATGATGAGGAACATCCTAACCATTCAGCTGAGCTACATGATGAGGAACATCCTAACCCTTCAGCTACACTACATGATGAGGAACATCCTAAACCCTCAGCCACACTACATGATATAGAACATCCTAACCCTCAGCTACACTATATAATGAAGAACCTCCTTACCCTTGAGCTACACTACATGATGAAGAACATCCTAACCATTCAACTATGCTACATGATGAGGAACATCCTAACCCCTCAGCTACGCTACATGATGAAGAACATATTAACTCTTTAGCTACACTACATGATGAGGAACATCCTAACCATTCAGCTGAGCTACATGATGAAGAACATCCTAACCTTTTAGCTACTCAACATGATGAGGAACATCCTAACCCTTCAGCTGTGCTATATGATGAGGAGCATCCTAACCCTTCAGCTATGCTAGATGATGAGGAACATTCTTACCCTTCAGCTACAATTGTCATGTTTTGTCATTAATTATCATGTCTTGTCCCTGTGCTTCCCAGTCTATTCGTTTCCCTCTGCTGGTCTTATTAGGTTCTTTCCCTCTTTCTATCTCTCTCTCTCCCCCTCCCTCTCTCACTCTCTCGCTCTCTCTTCTCTCTATCGTTCCGTTCCTGCTCCCAGCTGTTCCTATTCCCCTAATCATCATTTAGTCTTCCCACACCTGTTCCCGATCCTTTTCCCTGATTAGAGTCCCTATTTCTCTTCTTGTTTTCCGTACCTGCCCTGTCGGATCCTCATCTATAATTCACCGTGCTGTGTCTATGTTTTGCCCTGTCGTGTCGTGTTTCCCTCAGATGCTGCGTGGTGAGCAGGTGTCTGAGTCGGCTAGGTTCAAGAGCCTTCCCGAGGCAACCTGCAGTTCTCGATCAAGTCTCCAGTCTGTTCTCGTCTTAACGTGTAGTATTATGCTTTTTGTTTTGTAAAGTTTATTCTGGATTAAATACTCTGTTTTCGCCAAGTCGCTTTTGGGTCCTCATTCACCTGCATGACAGAAGGATCCGACGAGGAATGGACCCAGCGACTACAGACGCTCGTAACACTGCCGTCGAGATCCAAGGAGCCATGCTTGGCAGACACGAGCAGGAATTGTCTGCTGCTCGCCATGCCGTGGAGAACCTGGCCGCTCAGGTTTCCGACCTCTCTGGACAGTTCCAGAGTCTTCGTCTCGTGCCACCTGTTACTTCCTGGCCTGCCGAGCCTCCAGAACCTAGGGTTAATAACCCACCTTGCTACTCCGGGCAGCCCACTGAGTGCCGCTCCTTTCTCACCCAGTGTGAGATTGTGTTCTCTCTCCAACCCAACACATACTCTAGAGAGAGAGCTCGGGTTGCTTACGTCATTTCACTCCTTACTGGCCGGGCCCGAGAGTGGGGCACAGCTATCTGGGAGGCAAGGGCTGATTGTTCTAACAATTACCAGAACTTTAAAGAGGAGATGATTCGGGTTTTTGACCGTTCAGTTGTTGGTGGGGAGGCTTCTAGGGTCCTGGCTTCCCTATGCCAAGGTGATCGATCCATAACGGATTACTCTATAGAGTTTCGTACTCTTGCTGCCTCTAGTGACTGGAACGAGCCGGCGCTGCTCGCTCGTTTTCTGGAGGGACTCCACACAGTGGTCAAAGATGAGATTCTCTCTCGGGAGGTTCCTTCCAGTGTGGACTCTTTGATTGCTCTCGCCATCCGCATAGAACGACGGGTAGATCTTCGTCACCAGGCTCGTGGAAGAGAGCTCGCATCAACGGTGTTTCCCTGCTCCGCATCGCAACCATCTCCCTCCTCTGGCTCTGAGACTGAGCCCATGCAGCTGGGAGGGATTCGCATCTCGACTAAGGAGAGGGAACGGAGGATCACCAACCGCCTGTGCCTCTATTGCGGATTTGATGGACATTTTGTTAATTCATGTCCAGTAAGAGGCCAGAGCCCATCAGTAAGCGGAGGGCTACTGGTGAGCGCTACTACTCAGGTCTCTTCATCTAGATCCTGTACTACTATGTCGGTCCATCTACGCTGGACCGGTTCGGGTGCTACATGCAGTGCCTTGATTGACTCTGGGGCTGAGGGTTGTTTCATGGACGAAGCATGGGTTCGGAAACATAACATTCCTTTCAGACAGTTAGACAAGCCTACGCCCATGTTTGCCTTAGATGGTAGTCATCTTCCCAGTATCAGATTTGAGACACTACCTTTAACTCTCACAGTATCTGGTAACCACAGTGAGACTATTTCTTTTTTGATTTTTCGTTCACCTTTCACACCTGTTGTTTTGGGTCATCCCTGGCTAGTATGTCATAATCCTTCTATTAATTGGTCTTGTAATTCTATCCTATCCTGGAACGTATCTTGTCATGTGAAGTGCTTAATGTCTGCCATCCCTCCCATTTCTTCTGTCCCCACTTCTCAGGAGGAACCTGGCGATTTGACAGGAGTGCCGGAGGAATATCATGATCTGCGCACGGTCTTCAGTCGGTCCCGAGCCAACTCCCTTCCTCCTCACCGGTCGTATGATTGTAGTATTGATCTCCTTCCGGGGACCACTCCTCCTCGGGGTAGACTATACTCTCTGTCGGCTCCCGAACGTAAGGCTCTCGAGGATTATTTATCTGTGTCTCTTGACGCCGGTACCATAGTGCCTTCTTCCTCTCCGGCCGGGGCGGGGTTCTTTTTTGTTAAGAAGAAGGACGGTACTCTGCGCCCCTGCGTGGATTATCGAGGGCTGAATGACATAACGGTTAAGAATCGTTATCCGCTTCCCCTTATGTCATCAGCCTTCGAGATTCTGCAGGGAGCCAGGTGCTTTACTAAGTTGGACCTTCGTAACGCTTACCATCTCGTGCGCATCAGAGAGGGGGACGAGTGGAAAACGGCGTTTAACACTCCGTTAGGGCATTTTGAGTACCGGGTTCTGCCGTTTGGTCTCGCCAATGCGCCAGCTGTTTTTCAGGCATTAGTTAATGATGTTCTGAGAGACATGCTGAACATCTTTGTTTTTGTCTATCTTGACGATATCCTGATTTTTTCACCGTCACTCGAGATTCATGTTCAGCACGTTCGACGTGTTCTACAGCGCCTTTTAGAGAATTGTCTCTACGTAAAGGCTGAGAAGTGCTCTTTTCATGTCTCCTCCGTTACTTTTCTCGGTTCCGTTATTTCCGCTGAAGGCATTCAGATGGATTCCGCTAAGGTCCAAGCTGTCAGTGATTGGCCCGTTCCAAGGTCACGTGTCGAGTTGCAGCGCTTTTTAGGTTTCGCTAATTTCTATCGGCGTTTCATTCGTAATTTCGGTCAAGTTGCTGCCCCTCTCACAGCTCTTACTTCTGTCAAGACGTGTTTTAAGTGGTCCGGTTCCGCCCAGGGAGCTTTTGATCTTCTAAAAGAACGTTTTACGTCCGCTCCTATCCTCGTTACTCCTGACGTCACTAGACAATTCATTGTCGAGGTTGACGCTTCAGAGGTAGGCGTGGGAGCCATTCTATCCCAGCGCTTCCAGTCTGACGATAAGGTTCATCCTTGCGCTTATTTTTCTCATCGCCTGTCGCCATCTGAGCGCAACTATGATGTGGGTAACCGTGAACTGCTCGCCATCCGCTTAGCCCTAGGCGAATGGCGACAGTGGTTGGAGGGGGCGACCGTTCCTTTTGTCGTTTGGACAGACCATAAGAACCTTGAGTACATCCGTTCTGCCAAACGACTTAATGCCCGTCAAGCTCGTTGGGCGTTGTTTTTCGCTCGTTTCGAGTTTGTGATTTCTTACCGTCCGGGTAGCAAGAACACCAAGCCTGATGCCTTATCCCGTCTGTTTAGTTCTTCTGTGGCTTCTACTGATCCCGAGGGGATTCTTCCTTATGGGCGTGTTGTCGGGTTGACAGTCTGGGGAATTGAAAGACAGGTTAAGCAAGCACTCACGCACACTGCGTCGCCGCGCGCTTGTCCTAGTAACCTCCTTTTCGTTCCTGTTTCCACTCGTCTGGCTGTTCTTCAGTGGGCTCACTCTGCCAAGTTAGCTGGTCATCCCGGTGTTCGAGGCACTCTTGCGTCTATTCGCCAGCGCTTTTGGTGGCCGACTCAGGAGCGTGACACGCGCCGTTTCGTGGCTGCTTGTTCGGACTGCGCGCAGACTAAGTCGGGTAACTCTCCTCCTGCCGGTCGTCTCAGACCGCTCCCCATTCCTTCTCGACCATGGTCTCACATCGCCCTAGACTTCATTACCGGTCTGCCTTTGTCTGCGGGGAAGACTGTGATTCTTACGGTTGTCGATAGGTTCTCTAAGGCGGCACATTTCATTCCCCTCGCTAAACTTCCTTCCGCTAAGGAGACGGCACAAATCATTATCGAGAATGTGTTCAGAATTCATGGCCTCCCGTTAGACGCCGTTTCAGACAGAGGCCCGCAATTCACGTCACAGTTTTGGAGGGAGTTCTGTCGTTTGATTGGTGCGTCCGTCAGTCTCTCTTCCGGGTTTCATCCCCAGTCTAACGGTCAAGCAGAGAGGGCCAATCAGACGATTGGTCGCATACTACGCAGCCTTTCTTTCAGAAACCCTGCGTCTTGGGCAGAACAGCTCCCCTGGGCAGAATACGCTCACAACTCGCTTCCTTCGTCTGCTACCGGGTTATCTCCGTTTCAGAGTAGTCTGGGTTACCAGCCTCCTCTATTCTCTTCCCAGCTTGCCGAGTCCAGCGTTCCCTCCGCTCAAGCGTTTGTCCAACGTTGTGAGCGCACCTGGAGGAGGGTGAGGTCTGCACTTTGCCGCTACAGGGCACAGACTGTGAGAGCCGCCAATAAACGCAGGATTAAGAGTCCTAGGTATTGTTGCGGCCAGAGAGTGTGGCTTTCCACTCGCAACCTTCCTCTTACGACAGCTTCTCGTAAGTTGACTCCGCGGTTCATTGGTCCGTTCCGTGTCTCCCAGGTCGTCAATCCTGTCGCTGTGCGACTGCTTCTTCCGCGACATCTTCGTCGCGTCCATCCTGTCTTCCATGTCTCCTGTGTTAAGCCCTTTCTTCGCACCCCCGTTCGTCTTCCCTCCCCCTCCCGTCCTTGTCGAGCGCACCTATTTACAAGGTACATAAGATCATGGACATGCGTTCTCGGGACGGGGTCACCAATACTTAGTGGATTGGGAGGGTTACGGTCCTGAGGAGAGGAGTTGGGTTCCGTCTCGGGACGTGCTGGACCGTTCACTCATTGATGATTTCCTCCGTTGCCGCCAGGATTCCTTCTCGAGTGCGCCAGGAGGCGCTCGGTGAGTGGGGGGGTACTGTCATGTTTTGTCATTAATTATCATGTCTTGTCCCTGTGCTTCCCATTCTATTCGTTTCCCTCTGCTGGTCTTATTAGGTTCTTTCCCTCTTTCTATCTCTCTCTCTCCCCCTCCCTCTCTCACTCTCTCGCTCTCTCTTCTCTCTATCGTTCCGTTCCTGCTCCCAGCTGTTCCTATTCCCCTAATCATCATTTAGTCTTCCCACACCTGTTCCCGATCCTTTTCCCTGATTAGAGTCCCTATTTCTCTTCTTGTTTTCCGTACCTGCCCTGTCGGATCCTCATCTATAATTCACCGTGCTGTGTCTATGTTTTGCCCTGTCGTGTCGTGTTTCCCTCAGATGCTGCGTGGTGAGCAGGTGTCTGAGTCGGCTAGGTTCAAGAGCCTTCCCGAGGCAACCTGCAGTTCTCGATCAAGTCTCCAGTCTGTTCTCGTCTTAACGTGTAGTATTATGCTTTTTGTTTTGTAAAGTTTATTCTGGATTAAATACTCTGTTTTCGCCAAGTCGCTTTTGGGTCCTCATTCACCTGCATGACAACAATACATGATGAAGAACATCCTAATCTTACAGCTATGCTACATAGTGAGGAACATCCTAACCCTTCAGCTACACTACATAATGAGTTACATCCTAACCCTTCAGCTACAATACATGATGAGGAACATCCTAACCCTTCAGCTACACTACATGATGAAGAACATCCTAACCATTCAGCTACGCTACATGATGAGGAACATCCTAACCCTTCAGCTACACTACATGATGAGGAACATCCTAACCTTACAGCTATGCTACATATTTAGGAATATTCTAACCCCTCAGATACGCTACATGACGAGGAACATCCTAACCCTTCAGCTACACTACACGATGAGGAACATCCTAACCGTTCAACTAGATTACATAATGGGGAACATCCTAACCTTACAGCTATGCTACATAATGAGGAACATTCTAACCCTTCAGAATTGCTACATGATGAAGAACATCCTCACCCTTCAGCTACATGATGAAGAACATCCTAACCCTTCAGCTACGCTACATGATGAGGAACATCCTAACTTTTTAGCTACATGATGAGGAACATCCTAACCCTTCAGCTACACTACATGATGAGGAACATCCTAACTTTTTAGCTACATGATGAGGAACATCATATCCCTTCAGTTTCACTACATGATGAGGAACATCCTAACCCTTCAGCTACACTACATGATGAGGGACATCCTAACCCTTCAGCTACACTCCATGATGGGAACATCCTAACCCTTCAGCTACACTCCATGATGAGGAACATCCTAACCCTTCAGCTACACTACATGATGAGGAACATCCTAACCCTTCAGCTACACTACATGATGAGGAACATCCTAACCCTTCAGCTACACTATGTGATGGGGAACATCCTAACCCTTCATCTACACTACATGATGAGGAACATCCTAACCCTTCAGCTACACTACGTGATGAGGAACATCCTAACCCTTCAGCTACACTACATGATGAGGAACATCCTAACCCTTCAGCTACACTACATGATGGGTAACATCCTAACCCTTCAGCTACACTACATGATGAGGAACATCCTAACCCTTCATCTACACTACACGATGAGGAACATCCGAACCCTTCAGCTACTCTACAAAGGCAGCCAACAAGTTCAGCATTTGTGGGAACTCCAAGTCTTTTGCAAACACATTTCTCACGTAGTTGGTTGAGAGAATGCCAAGAGGGTGCAAAGCTGTCATCAAGGCAATGGCTGGCTACTTAGATTTGTTTACCACATTTTTGGTTACTACATGATTCCATATGTTTTTTTTTTTTTTCAATGTAGAAATTAGTCAAAATTAACAACAACTATTGAATGAGTAGGTGTGTCCAAACTTTTGACTGGTAGTGTATGTGGTCAGTTTTTTATAGAGTTGTCCAAGTCATCCATGGTAATGTTACTCCTGCAGTATTGATGCTGATGGTAGAAGGAAAAAAATAACTGAAATATTTTCAAATCACTTACAAATCACTAATTAGCACAAGTGTCAATGTTCTTTCATAGTTTTGATTCTAACACATACAGGCCATGGTCTCACCTGAGAGAGGGAAGGTAGGTAATATACTGACTATGGTCCCAACTGAGAGAGAGGAGGTAGGTTATATTCTAACTCAATGTGATTGTACAATCATTAATTTCTCAAGTTTTGGTGCCGACAGAGATGATCGCCTCGCTTCCAGTCCTTAGGAACTATTTAGTTTTTTATGTATTATTTCTTACATTGCTAGCCCAGAAAATATGAATTATTATTATTATTACATACTTACATACACCCGGGAATAACTATTGGATATCAGAGCGATGTCAACTTTACAACCAGGAATACGACTTTCCTGAAGCGGATCTTTTGTTCACACCAACACCCAGATCATTTGATCTGATTCCAGAGGCCGACCCATAACAACGTTGGCGCAGAAGAGGTATATGAAGCGGCCTTCTGGTCAGACTTCGGAGGCGTGCATACCACCCACCACGTCCAAGTATTTTACTCGCCAATGTCCAGTTTCTAGATAACAAGCCAGACGAAATTAGAGCAAGGGATGTGAGACATCAGGGCTTGTAAAATACTCTGTTTTTACAGAAACTTGGCTCTCAGGGTATGTTTTCGGAGTCGGTACAGCCACCAGGATTCTTTGTGTTGCTCCGACAGAAATGAACGTCTCTCTTGGAAGAATAAGGGCAGGGGTGTATGCTACGTGATTAACGACTCATGGTGTAATCGTAACAACATACAGGAACTTTTGTTCACCTGACCTAGAATTCCTCACATTCAAATGCCGACCATATTATCTCTCAAGAGAATTCTCGTAGGTTATTGTCATAGTCGTGTATATCCCCCCTCAAGCCGATGCCACAACAGCCCTCAAGGAACTTCACTGGACTCTATGAAAACTTGAAAGGATATATCCTGAGGCTGCATTTGTTGTAGCTGAGGATTTTAACAAAGCAAATTTGAGAACAAAGCTACCTAAATGCTATCAGCATATTGATTGTAGCACTGGTGCTGTCACGTTCGTCGTATAGAGGAGACCAAGGAGCAGCGTGATGAGAATACATTCTTCTTTCATGAAAGCAAGAACAATAAACCAACTATACAAAACAACAAAATGAACGTGAGGCTATAAACACGAGTGCTGACATGCAACTGCACAAAGATAATAACCCACAAACTATCCAAGGAATATGGCTACCTAAATATGGTCCCCAATCAGAGTCAACGATAAACAGCTGCCTCTGATTGAGAACCAATCTAGGTAACCATAGACATATAATGCCCTAGACTAGAAAAAAACATAAACATACAAAACGCATATACCCACCCTTGTCACACCCTGACCTGACCAAAATAATAAAGAAAACAAAGATAACTAAGGTCAGGGCGTGAAAGTACCCCCCCCCCCAAAGGTGCGGACTCCCGACTGAAAACCTGAACTTATAGGGGAGGGTCCGGGTGGACATCTACCCTCGGTGGTGGCTCTGGTTGTGGACGCCGCCCCCCATCTTTACTCTGGGTCCGCTCTTGTACCACTGACCCGTGGATCATCGCTGTAGGCCCTGGGCTGGGGACCCTCGCTGTGTGGATCATCACCGGATGTTCTGGACTGTTGACCGGCGCTGGAGACTGGGAACCATAGCTGGTGACCCGGACTGGGGACCGTCGCTGGAGACCCTGGACTGGGGACCGTCGCTGGAGACCCCGGGCTGGAGACCGTCGCTGGAGATTCCGGGCTGGGGAACGTCGTTGGAGACCCCGGACTGGGGACCGTCACTGGAGACCCCGGGCTGGAGACCGTCGCTGGAGATTCCGGGCTGGGGAACGTCATTGGAGGTTCCGGACTGTGGCTCGTCGTTGGAGGTTCCGGAGGCTCTGGACTGTGGCCCGTCGTTGGTGGTTCCGGTCTGTGAACTGTCGCCGGATGCTCTGGACTGGGTACTGTCGCCGGATTCTCTGGACTGGGTACTGTCGCCGGATGCTCTGGAATGGGTACTGTCGCCGGACGCTCTGGACTGCCTAGGCGCACTGTAGGCCTGGTGCATGGTGCCGGCACTGGTGGTACCGGACTCGGGACACGCACCTCAGGGCAAGTGTGAGGAGCAGGAACAGGGCATGCTGGACTGCCGAGGCGCACTATAGACCTGGTGCGTGGTGCCGGCAATGGTGGTACTGGGCTGGGGACATGCACCTCAGGGCGAGTGCGAGGAGGAAGAACAGGGTGTCCTGGACCCTGGAGGCGCACTGGAGTCCTGGTGCGAGGTGCCGGCACTCGTGGTACCGGGCTGGGGGGACACACCTCAGCGCGAGTGCGGGGAGGAGGAACAGGGCGTACTGGACTGCCGAGGCGCACTGTAGGCCTGGTGCGTTGTTCCGACACTGGTGGTACCGGGCTGGGGACACGCACCTCAGGGCGAGTGCGAGGAGCAGGAACAGGGCGTACTAGACCCTGGAGGCGCACTGGAGGCCTGGTGCGTGGTGGCGGGCTGGTGATAACATAGAAATACAAGACTAGAACAGCCCCTAGTCACACTCTGACCTATTGCACCATAGAGAACCCCAAGGGCTCTGGAAGCTCTGGACTGTGAACCGTCGCTGGAAGCTGTGGACTGTGGACCGTCACTGGAAGTTCCGGATGGTGGACCGTCACTGGAGTTTCCGGACCGTACCCACGCACTGGCTGGAGAGTCGCACTGGAGGCCTGGTGTGTGGAGCCGGCACAGGTGGCACCAGACTGATGACACGCTCTTCAGGGCAAGAGCGGGGAGCCGGCACAGGACGTAACATCTCCAACATCTCTCTCCGATCTCCCTCCTCCAACAGCTCCATCGACTCCCCAACGGTCTCTGGCTCTCTCCTCGACTGACATCCCCTTGTGCCCCCCCGAAATCTTTTTGGGGTTCCTGTGGCCGCAGACCCAAGCGTTGTCGCCGTCCTCCTAAACTCCTGTCCTCCTAAACTCCACCCATTATTTCCTCCCATGTCCAGCTCTCCTTTTCCTCTATGGCACGCTGCTTGGTCCTGTTGTGGTGGGATATTCTGTCATATTCGTCGTATAAATAATGAGCGGACCAAGAGCGCAGCGTGAGTAGAGTTCCACATATTTATTAAAGTGAACCTTCAAAAAACAACAAAGCATAAACGAACGAAGTTCGTAGCGCACATAGCACTTAACCAAAACGAAACAATTCCCACAAACGCTTGTGGGATAAGGACCACACTAAGTATGATCCCAAATTAGAGGCAACGATCATCAGCTGCCTCCAATTGGGAACCCCATTCACATCAACATAGAAATACATAGAAATACAAGACTAGAACACTCCCTAGTCACGCTCTGACCTATTGCACCATAGAGAACCCCAAGGGCTCTCTATGGTCAGGGCATGACATTCCCAGTCATTTGAAATCCATAGATTCGTGCCTCATGCTGTTTTTTTTTCAATTGACTGATTTCCTTATATTAAATCTTAGAAATTGTTTCATGTTGCATTTATATTTTTGTTCAGTGTAATTCCAATATTCATCCAGGTTCTGGATTGGTCATGAGCAGTATTTTTCTCACTTATTTTTATCTTTTGGGATAGAGTTAATTCAGACCCAAGACCTGAGAATGATGTTTTTTTCTCCCTGCCACAAAGACAGTTTATTCAAATCAAATCAAATCACATTTTATTGGTCACATACACATATTTAGCAAATGTTATTGTGGGTGTAGCGAAATAGCGCAGTAGTATCTATCAATTCAATTTTTTTTATTTGCAAACAACTTAGCTAGTTATTGGCTTCATCTGCTATGTGTTTGTTTCTAGCTGCTATAAAATTAGCTAGCAAGTGACTTAAATTCATCTCCAGCTCTAGGGCCATGACTGCAGGGTAATTCAAGTAGGCGGGATTTAACGCAAAGGCACACCTTGCCCAGAAGGCCAGCCTAAGTTGGCTCAGGGCTCAACCCCCTTATTTTCGTTCAAAGTGAAAACCAACTACCTGCAGATTCCTGCTTTAACTATGTTAAAAATCAAGAGACACTTCAGCACAGAAATTAGTCTTCCAGTTATGCAGTTGGACTTAGTGCATCTGTAGTGGAATAATGTGCCTTGCCAAACACACGGATGGCCCAACCATCATTAGCCTCTCCCCTCTCCCCTAGCCATCACTAGGGGAGAGCGAGGTATCTGGCAAAACCATCACAAACCACTGGACTCCACTGATACACATCATCAAAGACTGTGTGGTGTCTGTTTGTGTATGTGCTGTGTGTGAGTTTGTATGTGTGTGTGTGTGTGTGTGTGTGTGTGTGTGTGTGTGTGTGTGTGTGTGTGTGTGTGTGTGTGTGTGTGTGTGTGTGTGTGTGTGTGTGTGTGTGTGTGTGTGTGTGTGTGTGTGTGTGTGTGTGTGTGTGTGTGTGTGTGTGTGTGTGTGTGTGTGTGTGTGTGTGTGTGTGTGTGTGTGTGTGTGTGTGTGTGTGTGTGTGTGTGTGCATCCCAGTGAAAGGGTAATGAGGACAACTGTAGTTGAGCTCATTTAGACAGTCAGGTTCCAGTAGTGCACACACACACGAACACACACACACACACACACAAACACACACACACACAATCGTTAAACCATGGACTATTACAATAAGCCAACTCCTAAACCTAAAACATTCCTCAGTTTGTGCCTCTGTCCCAAACCAACAAAACCCTTCATGCAGCCATACCTTAGCTTAAAATTCTCACATCCCTAAGTCCACATCACAGTGAGATAAACAGGAGCTATGAGTCCCAGGGCAACACAGTCCTGTCCCAGAGTCAAAATCAGCCCAGAGTCTTACTCTACAGCCAGGGACAAAGCCCAACACCATGGCCTATTACCATAGCAGAGATAGAAGAGAGAGAGAGAGAGAGAGAGAGAGAGAGAGAGAGAGAGAGAGAAACTCACAGCGCCAGAGCTCCACAGCTTCAAACCTGACAACCCTAAGCCCAAACCATGCCCTATTCACGGAGCCAATGATAAAGCCCTCAAACCACCATAGATCCCAGGACCTGATAACATCTTCATGTCCCAGACCAGTGCATGTGGTGTTTTGCCAAAATCAAACCAAAGAATGTCAGAGCCTTCTAACCTCCACTTCAGAGCCCTGGGTTTTGTGTATTCACCAGGCCTTGCTCCACAGGGTTTACACACGCACAAATATACGCTCACACTTGCGCATGCACACACACACACAACATGACGGGATTTTAATCCTTTGTCAGATTAATAGACACTCTCTCTGTGGTCAATAAGAGCTTTGGGGAGTTCCCAAAAGGCTGCAGTATTATGAGTGTGTGTGTGTGTGTGTGTGTTTCACTTCCCTCTCCCCTCACTGTCATCTTAAAGGCCTCAAGGGCCAACCCATCCCCAACGATGTACTCTAACATTCCTACCCAGATATCGATACCTCCGGGGTCAGACAGATATGCTTGACAGAGCACACTGTGTAAGGAGAGAAAGGAGGGTGTGTGTGTATGTGTGTGTGTGTGTGTGTGTGTGCTTGCATGCATGCGTGGGTAGGTGGGTGTGTGTGGATGGTATGGAGTTATTACTGATGTCTCTGGCAACCAGCTCTATAGAATGTCTTCATGTCTGCATGCAAGTACGTATTTATTATCTATTATTATGAAGAGGGAGATTGAGAGAGTTCAAGGGAGCGAGAGAAAGAGAGTGAGAAGGAGAGAGAGAAAGAGAGTGAGAAGGAGAGAGAGAAAGGGGCGGAGAGAGAAGAGAGAAATCAGTATCTGTGCATGCATAGCCATGTACTTTCCAGCTATTGCCTACACCAGCCATAAAGCTTTACAATTTAGACACTCACATTAATAAATACATAAAGGATAAATATGTGAATAAAATACCCATGCAGGCTTTTCTACATGCAGCCTCAGACACACAAACACGTACAAACACACACGCGAGCACACGCGCACACGCACACAAACACACACGCACGCACGCACACACGCACACACACACACACACACACACACACACACACACACACACACACACACACACACACACACACACACACACACACACACACACACACACACACACACACACACACACACACACACACACACACACACACAGTAAGGGATTTATGAAGGTATCAGCCATTCTCAGCCCACTGTCACACACCAGTAGTTACCAGGCTTGGATTTAAGACCTCTTTTCTTATTCTTTCTATTTCTCTCTCCTTTTTTACTACCTTCCTTTCTCTATTTATTCATTTACCTCATGTTCACTTCCTACCCATCTCCTTCTCCCTCTCCCTCCCTCTCTCTCGCTCTCTCTCTCTTTTCTTTCTCACTTCCCTATCTCTCTGTCTTCCCCTCTCTGTCTTCTCCTCTCTGCAGTTGTAGTAGTACATTTTAATGTGATAGTAAAGTATTCATAGAGAATAGTGGTTTTGGAAAATGTCTATAATATCCCTAATAAAAAGCTGAATATCTACATTCTTAATAACACACACAGTTAGAAACACTCACACCCAGCCAGGTCTCGTCATACATCTCATTCCAAAATCAAAGGAATCAATATGGAGTTGTCCCCCCTCTGCTGGGACTTGCTTCCAGTCAGCCACAAGAGTATTAGTGAGGTCGGACACTGATGTTGGGCGATTAGACCTTGCTCGAAGTCTGTGTTCCAATTCATGCCAAAGGTGTTTGATGGGTTTGAGGTCAGGGCTCTGTGCAGGCCAGTCAAGTTCTTCTACACCGATTTCGACAAACCATTTCTGTATGGGCCTCAATTTGTGCACGGGGGGCATTGTCATGCTGCAACAGGAAAAGGCCTTCCCCATACTGTTGCCACAAAGTTGGAAGCACAGAATTGTCTAGAATATCATTGTATGCTGCAGCGTTAAGATGACCCTTAACTGGAACTAAGGGGGCCGAGGCCGAACCATGAAAAACAGCCCCTGACAAAAATTCCTCCTCCACCAAACTTGGAGGAGCGTTTTCCTGGAATCCGCCAAACCCAGATCCGTCCGTAGGACTGATTCATCACTCCAGACAATTTCCTCTGCTCCAAGGCACAATGGTGGCGAGCTTTACACCACTCCAGCCGACACCTGGCATTGCACATGGTGATCTTAGTTTTGTGTACGGCTGCTCTGCCATGGAAACCCATTTCATGAAGCTCCCGACGGACAGTTCTTGTGCTGACGTGGCTTCCAGAGGCAGTTTGGAACTCGGTAGTGAGTGTTGCAACCGAGGACAGACGATTTTTCCGCTACGTGCTTCAGCATTCGGTGGTCCTGTTCTGTGAACTTGTGTAGCCTACTACTTCGCGGCTAAGCCGTTGTTGCTCTTAGACGTTTCCACTTCACAATAACAGCATTTACAGTTGACCCGGGCAGCTCTAGCAGGGCAGAAATTGACTTGTTGGAAAAGTGTCATCATATGACAGTGCCACTCTGAAAGTCACTGAGCTCTTCAGTAAGGACATTTTACTGCCAATGTCTGTCTATGGAGATTGCATGGCTGTCTGTTCGTTTTTTTTGCACCTGTCAGCAACGGGTGTGGCTGAAATTGCCAAATCCACAAATTTGAAAGGGTGTCCACAGACTTTTGTATATATAGTGTAGTTACAAACCTCCACACACCACCATACACCACAAGGTCACATTCATACATATATATATATATATATATAAAACAGTTTCAAGTTATTCTAAAGTTTTAGTCACACACGCACATGTGCACGTGCACACACACCCACACACACACACATACACACACATCTTCCAGACTGATGCTGTGTTGGGAGAGTCAGTATCGATCGACAAGCGTCAGCATGTCCTCTATAACAAGCACACTGCAGTATTGCTGTCAGATAGAGGTGTGTCTGTGTGTGTGCGTGTAAATGGACATGTTTAACTATACTTGTGGGGACCAGAAGACTCCACAAGAATAGTATCCAAACAAACATTTGACCAACTGGGGATCTTTTTTAGTCCTCACAAGGTCAAATGCTATTTCTAGAGGGGTAAGGATAGAATTAGTGTTAGGGTCAAAATTAGGTCTAGGTTTAGGGGCTAGGGTTAGTTTTAGTGTTAGGAGCTTAGGTTCATTTTAAGCTTAAGACCTAGGGTTATGTTTAGGGTTAGGGTTTTGGGTTTCGGGTTAAGGTTAAAGTTAAGGTTTATGGTAAGGGTACAGGTTAGGGTACAGTTTAGGGTTAGGGGTTAGGGAAAATAGGATTTTGAATGGAACAGAACTGTGTCCCCCCACAAAAGGTTAGTTGTACAGGACTGTGTGTGTGTGTGTGTGTGTGTGTGTGTGTGTGTGTGTGTGTGTGTGTGTGTGTGTGTGTGTGTGTGTGTGTGTGTGTGTGTGTGTGTGTGTGTGTGTGTGTGTGTGTGTGTGTGTGTGTGTGTGTGTGTGTGTGTGTGTGTGTGTGTGTGTGTGATAATTTGTCTGGTTTAAACAGCAATATTATTTTCCTCTATCAATCCACTATCTCTTTCTGTCTAAGGAAAGTCATTTTACATTTCAAGTTTCAAGTTTTATTTGTCGTATGTATGGGATTCGCATGGTGTACAGTTGTGGCCAAAAGTTTTGAGAATGACACAAACATACATTTTCAAAAGTCTGCTGCCTCAGTTTGTATGATGGCAATTTGCTTATACTCCAGAATGTTATGAAGAGTGAACAGATGAATTGCAATTAATTGCCATGCAAAATAACTGAACCCCCCCCCCAAAATGCCACTGCATTTCAGCCCTGCCACAAAAGGACCAGCTGACAACATGTCAGTGATTATCTCGTTAACATAGGTGTGAGTGTTGACGAGGACAAGGCTGGAGATCACTCTGTCATGATTGAGTTCGAAAAACAGACTGGAAGCTTCAAAAGGAGGGTGGTGCTAGGAATCATTGTTATTCTTCTGTCATCCATTGTTACCTGCAAGGAAACACGTGCCTTCATCATTGCTTTGCACAAAAAGGGCTACACAGGCAAGGATATTGCTGCCAGTAAGATTGCACCTAAATCAACCATTTATCAGATCATCAAGAACTTCAAGGAGTGAGGTTCAATTGTTGTTAAGTAGGCTTCAGGGCGCCCAAGAAAGTCCAGCAAGTCCTAAAGTTGATTCAGCTGCGGGCACCACCAGCACAGAGCTTGCTCAGGAATGGCAGCAGGCAGGTGTGAGTGCATCTACACACACAGTGAGGCGAAGACTTTTGGAGGATGGCCTGGTGTCAAAAAGGGCAGAAAAGAAGCCACGTCTCTCCAGGAAAAACATCAGGGACAGACTGATATTCTGCAACAGGTACAGGGATTGGACTGCTGAGGACTGGGGTAAAGTCATTTTCTCTGATGAATCCCCTTTCCGATTGTTTGGGGCATCTGGAAAAAAGCTTGTCCGGAGAAGACAAGGTGAGCGCTACCATCAGTCCTGTGTCATGCCAACAGTAAAGCATCCTTAGACCATTCATGTGTGGGGTTGCTTCTCAGCCAAGGGACTGGGCTCACTCACAATTTTGCCTAAGAACACAACCATGAATCAAGAATGGTACCAACACATCCTCCGAGAGCAGCTTCTCGCAACCATCCAGGAACAGTTTGGTGACGAACAATGCCTTTTCCAGCTTGATGGAGCACCTTGCCATCGTGATAACTAAGTGGAGCGGGGAACAAAACAGCGATATTTTGTGTCCATGGCCAGGAAACTCCCCAGACCTTAATCCCATTGAGAACTTGTGGTCAATCCTCAAGAGGTGGGTGGACAACCAAAAACCCACAAATTCTGACAAACTCCAAGCATTTATTATGCAAGAATGGGCTGCCATCAGTCAGCATGTGGCCCAGAAGTTAATTGACAGCATGCCAGGGTGGATTGCAGAGGTCTTGAAAAAGAAGGGTCAACACTGCAAATATTGACTCTGCATCAACTTCATGTAATTGTCAATAAAAGCCTTTGACACTTATGAAATGCTTGTAATTGTACTTCAGTATTTAATTGTAACATATGTCAAAAATATCTAAAGACACTGAAGCAGTAAACTTTGAAAATTAATATTTGCATTATTCTCAAAACGTTTGGCCATGACTGTACATTGTCCAACAAAAGGTCTAATTGCAGGTTCCTTCTCAACAATGCAACAACAATAATAAATAGTACAAAATAAGAACATGCAGATAAAATAAATGGTAGTAGAATAGAATAAGCATTTTAGCATAATTATAATAAAGGACGGCACAATTTATAGTCGAATACAATGATCTCCAAGGCATTTCTAGTCGATTGCCAAACATTTCTGTAAAAAAACAAACGATAAAGCCCTGTGTTCCTATTTTTCCTTTTAGTCTTGGGCTGTTGATGGTAGGTGCAGCTAATTCAGATGCCCTGCGCACCAGGTAGGCAAACTGTTTCCATTTCATGTGTCTGAAAGTACAAACTCCGCCTTCCCTGTGGGCATGGAGAGGAAATCAAGTGCACTATGCTCCCGCTGGCCAATCAGATTGCTCAAATTGCTCAGTAGCATAGCAGGCATAAAAGAAAGCTATGGCCAAATTGATACTGTGAGATTTAAAAACGTTTAAAACCATGACTAGAGAGAGACTGTCAACGAATACATCAAAGAGCTGCTGTTTTTATGAGTGACTTCATGTTTAAGTTCTTACTCAGCACCGTCAACACTTTGTATTCAACACTTTTATTAGGCATAAAATGAGCGTTGTTCCTATTTCCACTCAACGCTACAACAAGCAGTGCAGCAGTAATGAATGAGGAGGAAAGTGGATCTATAAGCGCTGTTGTTATTATTAGCAGCTTTGGTCTTTTTTAATATCAATGAATATTGATGTACCCTGTTGCGCCCTCTTGACCATAGTGGTCCTCTGTGATATGAACACAGAGGAACTTAAAACTTGTAACTCTCTCTATTACAGTACCATTGATGTGGATTGGGCCATGTTCACTCCTCTGCTTCCTGAAGTCAACAATCAACTCCGATGTTTTCCTGACGTTGAGGGAGAGCTTGTTGTCATGACACCACAATTCCAGTTCACTTACTTCCTCCTATAGAGGGCTTGCAGTTGCATTACAAATTGCCAAGCAACCACACCAGGTGCCGTGTTGGAAGACCAGAGTCAGTCTGGTGGAAGTCCTCTAATCGTCCACATCGTCATGGCTATAATAGATGCCGCTTCTTTTAGCATTTTAGCTAACCTTAAACCTTTTCCTAACAACCTAATTATCCAGTTCAAGTCCCTAGCAAGAAACAATATGAGAACAAAGATAGAAAGCAACATAATATCCAGCGCTGTCTAATTGAAGTATAACGCCTGTTTCTTGGTGATGTTTTCTGTCCTCAGAGAGCTGGGAAACCCTATCTGCAGATGAAAAGGTCGCAATGAATTTCCCAATAGAATATGAGTACCTCCTTGTTGAGCATGGGTTATGTGTACCTATATTAGCACATTTTGTATACAAAAATACAGCTTAAAAGTCACACGCAATGTATAAACCTATCACAACTGGAGCAGGCCAACCCTGCTGGGTGTGCAGGCTTCTGTTCCAGCCCTGCACTAACACACCTGATTCAATGTATCCAACCTAATTAGTTGATAATCAAGTGTGCTATTGCTGGGCTGGAACAGAAGTCTGCTCCTCCCGTAGATCAGGGATCAGCGGAGTGATGTTGGCCACCTCTGGTATCAACTTTTTTTATGCTTTAGTCATAATACCCTACTTGTTACTAAGATGTCTAAGATGTCTAACCTTTATACTGTATATAAGTAAGCTTACTTGTACACTTTGAAACTATATGAAATAGAGTGGATTCTTTGAAGTGAAGTGATTAACTTCTTCGAGATAGGGGGCGCTCTTTTAATTTTTGGATAAAAAACGTTCCCGTTTTAAACAAGATATTTTGTCACGAAAAGATGCTCGACTATGCATGTAATTGACAGCTTTAGAAACAAAAAACTCTGACGTTTCCAAAACTGCAAAGATATTATCTGTGAGTGCCCCAGAACTAATGCTACAGGCGAAACCAAGATGAAGTTTCATACAGGAAATGCCCCAGATTCTGAAGGCGCTGTGTTCCAATGTCTCCTTATATGGCTGTGAATGCGCCAGGGATGAGCCTGCCCTTTGTGTCGTTTCTCCAAGGTGTCTGCAGCATTGTGACGTATTTGTAGGCATATCATTGGAAGATTGACCATAAGAGACTACATTTACCAGGTGTCCACCCGGTGTCCTGTGTCGAAATTATTGCGTAATCTTTAGGTCCATGCGCCGTTTTAACTGCCACGATGGATTTATCGTCGATAGATATGTGAAAAACACCTTGAGGATGATTCTAAACATCGGTTTGCCATGTTTCTGTCTATATTATGGAGTTAATTTGGAAAAAAGTTTGCGTTTTAATGACTTAATTTTTGTTTTTTTTCTTACCCAAACGTGATGAAGAAAACAGAGCGATTTGTCAACACAAATAATATTTTTGTAAAAACTGAACATTTGCTATCTAACTGAGAGTCTCCTCATTGAAAACATCTGAAGTTCTTCAAGGGTAAATTATTTTATTTGAATGGTTTTCTGGTTTTTGTGAAAATGTTGCATGCTGAATGTCAGGCATAATCCTATGCTAGGCTATCAATACTGTTACACAAATGCTTGTTTTGCTATGGTTGAGAAGCATATTTTTGAAAATCTGAGATGACAGTGTTAACAAAAGGCTAAGCTTGAGAGCAAATAGATTTATTTCATTTCATTTGCGATTTTCATGAATAGTTAATGTTGTGTTATGCTAATGAGCTTGCAGATAGATTTACACAATCCTGGATACAGGGATTCGTAGCTGAACGTGACGCAGAAAACGGAGCGATTTGTCCTAAACAAATAATCTTTCAGGAAAAACTGCACAATTGCTATCTAACTGAGAGTCTCCTCATTGAAAACATCTGAAGTTCTTCAAAGGTAAATTATTTTATTTTAATGCTTTTCTGGTTTTTGTGAAAATGTTGCCTGCTGAATGCTAATGCTAAATGCTACGCTAAATGCTACGCTAGCTATCAATACTGTTACACAAATGCTTGTTTTGCTATGGTTGAGAAGCATATTTTGAAAATCTGAGATGACAGTGTTGTTAACAAAAGGCTAAGCTTGAGAGCTAGCATATTGATTTAATTTCATTTGCGATTTTCATGAATAGTTAACGTTGCGTTATGGTAATGAGCTTGAGGCTGTAGTCCCGATCCCAGATCCGGGATGGCTCGACGCAAGAAGTTAAACTTGTTTAATTGTTAAGTTAAAAACTATATTAATGAACTGGTGTCAATGTTGATTAATCACGGATCACAATCTTGCAGTTGAGGGGAAGGTAATCTGTCTCTAATTTGTATGTGTGTTTCTGTGTTGTATTCTCAAATGAACATTACCTTTTTTCCATTTTAAGCTCTACAATTAATTTGATATGATTGTCACAATTCTTTCAGCATATCAGCAATGTGATAATGGCATGCAACCCCAATGCAGCCATAGGCCTACAGTGGTTCCCCACTCCAGTCCTTGAGTACCTCAAACAGCACACATTTTTGTTGTAGCCCCAGAAAAACATACTGCACCTAATTCATCTAATTGAGGGCCTGGTGATTAGTTGACATGTTGAATCAGGTGTGCAATGCCTAGCTTAACTCACAC
Organism: Oncorhynchus gorbuscha; assembly: GCF_021184085.1. Taxonomy (NCBI): domain Eukaryota; kingdom Metazoa; phylum Chordata; class Actinopteri; order Salmoniformes; family Salmonidae; genus Oncorhynchus; species Oncorhynchus gorbuscha. The sequence goes on along the minus strand of NC_060196.1, from coordinate 47,135,992 downwards.
ATTGTTTACATTTTGTTGAGCTGTATGTTCTCATTTTAAAACAATACCATCAGATAATGTATATGAGGCTAATCATTATACCAGATTTTGTACATGCCTTGTGTGGACATTACATTGTTGATTGCAAATCCAACCCTTGTAATCTAGGTAGTGAAATGTCTGGAAGCAGAAAATATGCGAAATGTGTTTAAATTGTAAAGTAAAGAATCATTAGGCTATAAGAAATACATTTTAAGGCATACATTTCAACCATACAACAATATAGTCTATTATTAAAGTACAGTATCTTTACAATATCATGAACAGTCTTTTACACGTTGTTCCAAATGACATTTTATACCCTCTATAGTCTGCCTATAACTGGGGTGTCGTGAATAAACTAGATGATGGAGTTGGAGTCGTGCAAAGCCACAAAGTCGTGGGTGAACAGGGAGTACAGCTGGGATGATGGAAGAAAAGTGTACCATGGCTGAGGGGAAGGGAGCAGGTTTTTGGAATGAAATCCCAACTGGAACTAAATGATAAAATGAAACCCAGCCCTGTAGTGAAGGATGGAATGAAACGCAACCCTGTAGTGAAGGATGGAATGAAACCCAACCCTGAATTGAAGGATGGAATGAAATCCAGCCATGTAGTGTAGGTTGAAATGAAACTCAACCCTGCATGAAGGATGAAAAGAAACCCAGCCCTGTAGTTAACAATGTAAGGAAACCCAGCCCTATAGTGAAGGATGAAATGAAACCCAACCCTGAATTGAAGGATGGAATGAAATCCAGCCCTGTAGTGTAGGTTGAAATGAAACTCAACCCTGCATGAAGGATGAAAAGAAACCCAGCCCTGTAGTTAACGATATAAGGAAACCCAGCCCTATAGTGAAGGATGAAATTAAACTCAGCCCTGTAGTGAAGGATGAAGAGTAGCCATCCATATTACAAGACAGAGAGCGAGAGAGAGAGAGATCCTCTTTTAGTCCACATGGTATGCAAATTCCTACAAGGCAGGTAATGTGTCAAGTAGAAGGGTTGACAAATGTGAGGATATGTGTGTGTTTGTGGGTGTGTGATACTTAGCCAAGGAGGTTGTTAGAGGGGCAACAGCAAATGTTTCACCCAGTGTCGCAGTGCAGTCACACACACGTGTTGTTGGGTTTGCTTGAGTCTGTGTGAGTTTCATGTTTCAAGTTTCTGGTTTCATTAGTAGTATGTACGGGATACACATGGTACACACCACCAAACAAAATGCTTACTTGCAGGTTCCTTCTCGACAATACAACAACAATAAGACAACAATTTTAGCATCAGTATAATATAGAAGGGCACAATTTATCGTCCAATATTTATTTGTGTATTGGGGAACAGGGTGATGGAGGGGATGGGGCAAAAGTGTATACATTGAGCAGCATAATAAGAGTCTGGTAGCAGCAAATGTGACGTGTGTGTAGAATGAATGTATAAAGTGCCTTCGGAAAGTATTCAGACCACTTGACTTTTTCCACATTGTGTTATGTTACAGCCTTATTCTAAAATTGATTAAATAATTTTTTCCAAATCAATCTACAGACAAAACCTGATAATCGCAAAGCAAAACAGGTTTTTAGACAGGCAAAATTGAAACACTGTGAAGTCCATGGAAAACAAGAGCACCTCCTCCCAGCTGCCCACTGCACTGAGGCTAGGTAAAACGGTCACCACGGGGTTGGGCATAACTTGCAGACTTGTTTTCGAGTTGCTGTGAGTTTTGTTGCCAACCTATTTTGCTATCTGACCACTATACGGTTTTTACTTTTTAATTACCGTTTATATCTATATATATTTTCTCAACTTTTTCACTCCGGACGCTTTATCTGGACACGATTCGTCAGGACCTCCAACAGCCGAAGCTAAGTAGTAACATGAACATGATCCCTTCTAATTGCAGTCGCTGTACTTGCCTTACGGCGAGGATAGCTGTGCTACAATCCCAGCTTCAGACGCAATCGTTAGGCAAGGGTAATTTCAGTGTAGGAAAGGATGAAACAGCGTCTGTGCCACCAGTAAGTACAGATAGTAGTATAAATCCCCTGGCACAGTCCCCGCAGCCGGACAACTCTCTCACGGTTTCTGGAAGGAAATGCTGTAGGAACGCTCAACCGGTGTCGCTCATTCAGCCGACAGAAACTTTCAACCGGTTTTCCCCATTAAGCAGCGGGTCAGAGTCAGAGGCCGAGTCTTCTCTGGTCTCTACTCCTCCCGTTACGGGGTCTGAGACGCCGAAGCTTCCCACCATTAGCTCTGACAAATTGAAAACTCTAGTCATTGGCGACTCCATTACCCGCAGTATTAGACTTAAAACGAATCATCCAGCAATCATACACTGTTTACCAGGGGGCAGGGCTACCGACGTTAAGGCTAATCTGAAGATGGTGCTGGCTAAAGCTAAAACTGGCAAGTGTAGAGAGTATAGAGATATTGTTATCCACGTCGGCACCAACGATGTTAGGATGAAACAGTCAGAGATCACCAAGCGCAACATAGCTTCTGCGTGTAAATCAGCTAGAAAGATGTGTCGGCATCGAGTAATTGTCTCTGGCCCCCTCCCAGTTAGGGGGAGTGATGAGCTCTACAGCAGAGTCTCACAACTCAATCGCTGGTTGAAAACTGTTTTCTGCCCCTCCCAAAAGATAGAATTTGTAGATAATTGGCCCTCTTTCTGGGACTCACCCACAAACAGGACCAAGCCTGACCTTCTGAGGAGTGACGGACTCCATCCTAGCTGGAGGGGTGCTCTCATCTTATCTACCAACATAGACAGGGCTCTAACTCCTCTAGCTCCACAATGAAATAGGGTGCAGGCCAGGCAGCAGGCTGTTAGCCAGCCTGACAGCATACTGGAGTCTGCCACTAGCACAGTCAGTGTAGTCAGCTCAGCTATCACCATTGAGACCGTGTCTGTGCCTCGACCTAGGTTGGGCTAAAATAAACATGGCGGTGTTCGCTTTAGCAATCTCACTAGGATAAAGACCACCTCCATTCCTGTCATTATTGAAAGAGATCCTGATACCTCACATCTCAAAATAGGGCTACTTAATGTTAGATCCCTTACTTCAAAGGCAATTATAGTCAATGAACTAATCACTGATCATAATCTTGATGTGATTGGCCTGACTGAAACATGGCTTAAGCCTGATGACTTTACTGTGTTAAATGAGGCCTCACCTCCTGGCTACACTAGCGACCATATCCCCCGTGCATCCCGCAATGTCAGAGGTGTTGCTAACATTTTCGATAGCAAATTTCAATTTACAAAACAAAAATGACGTTTTCGTCTTTTGAGTTTCTAGTCATGAAATCTATGCAGCCTAATCAATCACTTTTTATAGCTACTGTTTACAGGCCTCCTGGGCCTTATACAGCGTTTCTCACTAAGTTCCCTGAATTCCTATCGGACCTTGTAGTAATAGCAGATAATATTCTAATCTTTGGTGACTTTAATATTCACATGGAAAAGTCCACAGACCCACTCCAGAAGGCTTTCGGAGCCATCACCATCTCAGTGGGTTTTGTCCAACATGTCTCTGGACCCACTCACTGTCACAGTCATACGCTGGACCTAGTTTTGTCCCATGGAATAAATGTTGTGGATCTTAATGTTTTTCCTCATAACCCTGGACTATCGGACCACCATTTTATTACGTTTGCAATTGCAACAAATAATCTGCTCAGACCCCAAACAAGGAACATCAAAAGTCGTGCTATAAATTCACAGACAACACAAAGGTTCCTTGATGTCCTTCCAGATTCTCTCTGTCTACCCAAGGACGCCAGAGGACAAAAATCAGTTAACCACCTAACTGAGTAACTCAATTTAACCTTGCGCAATACCCTAGATGCAGTTGCACCCCTAAAAACTAAAAACATTTCTCATAAGAAACTAGCTCCCTGGTACACAGAAAATACCCGAGCTCTGAAGCAAGCTTCCAGAAAATTGGAATGGAAATGGCGCCACACCAAACTGGAAGTCTTCTGACTAGCTTGGAAAGACAGTACCATGCAGTACCGAAGAGCCCTTACTGCTGCTCAATCATCCTATTTTTCTAATTTAATTGAGGAAAATAAGAACAATCCGAAATTCCTTTTTGATACTGTCGCAAAGCTAACTAAAAAGCAGCATTCCCCAAGAGAGGATGACTTTCACTTTAGCAGTGATAAATTCATGAACTTCTTTGAGGAAAAGATTATGATTATTAGAAAGCAAATTACGGACTCCTCTTTAAACCTGCGTAGTCCTCCAAAGCTCAGTTGTCCTGAGTCTGCACAATTCTGCCAGGACCTAGGATCAAGACAAGTGTTTTAGTACTATATCTCTTGACACAATGATAAAAATAATCATGGCCTCTAAACCTTTAAGCTGCATACTGGACCCTATTCCAACTACACTACTGAAAGAGCTGATTCCTGTGCTTGGCCCTCCTATGTTGAACATAATAAACGGCTCTCTATCCACCGGATGTGTACCAAACTCACTAAAAGTCGCAGTAATAAAGCCTCTCTTGAAAAAAAAAACCTTGACCCAGAAAATATAAAAACTATCGGCCTATATCGAATCTTCCATTCCTCTCAAAAATTTTAGAGAAGGCTTTTGCGCAGCAACTCACTGCCTTCCTGAAGACAAACAATGTATACGAAATGCTTCAGTCTGGTTTTAGACACCACCATAGCACTGAGACGGCACTTGTGAAGGTGGTAAATGTCATTTTCATGGCATCGGACCAAGGCTCTGCATCTGTCCTGGTGCTCCTAGGCCTTAGTGCTGCTTTTGAAACCATCAATCACCACATTCTTTTGGAGAGATTGGAAACCCAAATTGGTCTACACGGACAAGTTCTGGCCTGGTTTAGATCTTATCTGTCGGAAAGATATCAGTTTGTCTCTGTGAATGGTTTGTCCTCTGACAAATCAACTGTAAATGTCGGTGTTCCTCAAGGTTCAGTTTTAGGACCACTATTGTTTTCACTATATATTTTACCTCTTGGGGATGTTATTCAAAAACATAATGTTAACTTTCACTGCTATGCGGATGACACACAGCTGTACATTTCAATGAAACATGGTGAAGCCCCAAAATTGCCATTGCTAGAAGCATGTGTTTCAGACATAAGGAAGTGGATGGCTGAAAACTTTCTACTTTTAAACTCGGACAAAACAGTGATGCTTGTTCTAGGTCCCAAGAAACAAAGAGATCTTCTGTTGAATCTGACAATTAATCTTAATGGTTGTACAGTCGTCTCAAATAAAACTGTGAAGGACCTCGGCGTTACTCTGGACCCTGATCTCTCTTTTGAAGAACATATCAAGACCATTTCAAGGACAGCTTTTTTCCATCTACGTAACATTGCAAAAATCAGAAACTTTCTGTCCAAAAATGATGCAGAAAAAATGTATCGATGCTTTTGTCACTTCTAGGTTAGACTACTGCAATGCTCTACTTTCCGGCTACCCGGATAAAGTACTAAATAAACTTCAGTTTAGTGCTAAATACGGCTGCTAGAATCCTGATTAGAACCAAATAATTTGATCATATTACTCCAGTGCTAGCCTCTCTACACTGGCTTCCTGTCAAAGCAAGAGCTGATTTCAATGTTTTACTGCTAACCTACAAATTATTACATGGGCTTGCTCCTACCTATCTCTCTGATTTGGTCCTGCCGTACATACCTACACGTACGCTACGGTCACAAGACGCAGGCCTCCTAATTGTCCCTAGAATTTCTAAGCAAACAGTTGAAGGCAGGGCTTTCTCCTATTTCTCCTTTTCTGCTCTTTTGCACACCAATATCTCTACCTGTACATGACCATCTGATCATTTATCACTCCAGTGGTAATCTGCAAAATTCTAATTATTCGCCTACCTCCTCATGCCTTTTGCACACAATGTATATATACTCTCTTTTTTTCTACTGTGTTATTGACTTGTTAATTGTTTACTCCATGTGTAACTCTGTGTTGTCTGTTCACACTGCTATGCTTGATCTTGGCCAGGTCACAGTTGCAAATGAGAACTTGTTCTCAAATAGCCTACCTGGTAAAAATAAAGGTGAAATAAAAAAATAAAAAAATATTCAGACCTTTACTCAGTACTTTGTTGATGCACCTTTGGCATTGAATACAGCATCGGGTCTTCTTGGGTATGATGCTACAAGCTTGACACACCTGTATATTTGGGGAGTTGCTCCCATTCTTCTCTGCAGATCCTCTCATGCTCTGTCAGATTTGATGGGGAGCGTTGCTGCACAGCTATTTTCAGGTCTCTCCAGAGATGTTCGATCGGGTTCAAGTCCAGGCTCTGGCTGGGCCACTCAAGGACATTCAGAGACTTGTCCCGAAGCCACTCCTGCGTTGTCTTGGCTGTGTGCTTACGGTTATTATCCTGTTGCAAGGTGAACCTTAGCTCCAGTCTGAGGTCCTGAGCGCTCTGGAGATGTTTTTCATCAAGGATCTCTCTGTACTTTGCTTCACTAACCTTTGCCTCAATCCTGACTACTCTCACTGTCACATTCTGACCATTGTTCTGTTATTTTATTCTTTGTTTTACTATGGTCAGGGCGTGAGTTAGGGTGGGCAGTCTGTTTGTTTTTCTATGTTGGTTTTTGTGTTCGGCCTAGTATGGTTCTCAATCAGAGGCAGGTGTCGTTAGTTGTCTCTGATTGAGAATCATACTTAGGTAGCCTGGGTTTCACTTTTGGTTTGTGGGTGTTTTTTTCGGTGCATGTGTTTGGGCCACACGGTACTGTTTCGGTTTTGTAAATTCACATTGTTATTTTCTGTTTAGTGTTCTGATTAAAAATCATCATGTACACTTTGGTCCGATCCTTACTGCTCCTCAGATGAAGAGGAGTAAATCCATTACAGAAACACCCACCACAAGAGGACCAACCAGCGTGGTAACGGGCAGCAGCAGCGGCCGAAAACACAAGACTCCTGGACTTGAGAGGAGATTTTGGACGGCAAGGGACCCTGGGCACAAGCAGGGGAATATCGCCGCCCGCAGAGCTGGAGGCAGCGAAAGCAGAGAGGCGCCGGTATGAGGATGCAGCAGGGAAGCGCGGCTGGAAGCCCGAGAGGCAGCCCCAAAAATGTATTGTAGGGGGGGCACACGGCGAGTGTGGTTAAGTCAGGTAGGAGACCTGAGCCAACTCCCCGTGCTTACCAGAAACCGAGAGGCACAGAGCAGGCACCGTGTTATGCGTTGGAGCGCACGGTGTCCCCGGTGTGTGTGCATAGCCCGATGTGGTACATTCCAGCTCCTCGTATCGGCCGTGCTAGAGTGGGCATCGAGCCAGGTGCCATGAAGCCGGCTCAACTGGTCTCCAGTGCATCCCCTCGGGCCGGCGTATATGACACCAGCCTTACGAATGGTGTCCCCGGTTCACCGCACAGGCCTGGCTACGGAGAGCAATCAACTAGGTAAGGTTGGTCAGGCTCGGTGCTCAAGAGCTCCAGTGCGCCTGCACGGTCCGGTCTATCCGGTGCCATCTCCATGCACAAGCCCTCCGGTGGCAGCCCCCCGCACCAGGCTGTTTCTCCGTCTTCTCCCTACAGGTGCTCCCGCCTGTCCAGCACTGCCCGAGCCTTCCTCCTGCCCAGTGCTGTCGGAGTCTCCTGTCTGTCCTGAGCCGCCGGAGTGTCCCGTCTGTCCTGAGCCGCCGGAGTCTCCCATCTGTCCTGAGCCGCCGGAGTCTCCCGTCTGTCCTTAGCCGCTGGAGTCGCCCGTCTGTCCTGAGCCACTGGAGCCGCCAGTCTGTCCTGAGCTGCCAGAGCCGCCAGTCTGTCCTGAGCCGGCAGAGCCGCCAGTCAGCCAGGAGCCGCCAGAGCCGCCAGTCAGCCAGAAGCCGCCAGAGCCGTCAGTCAGCCAGGAGCCGCCAGAGCCGCCAGTCAACCAGGAGCCGCCAGAGCCGTCCGTGAGCCAAGAGCCGCCAGAGCCGTCAGTCAGCCAGGAACTGCCAGAGCCATCAGTCAGCCAGGCGATGCCAGAATCGCCCTTCACTCCGGAGCTGCCTGGAGTCCCCGCCTGTCCGGCGCTGTCGGAGTCTCTCGCCTGTCCGGTGCTGCAGGAATCTCCCGTCCATTCGGGACCCATGGCTAGGGTCCCCAGTCGGAGGTCGGCGGCGAGGGTCGCAGCTCGTAAGAGGTCACGAGAGAGGTTGAGGAGGCGGACAAAATCTTTGGTGAAGTCGGGTCCACGTCCCACGCCAGAGCTGTCACTGCGTACAGACGCCCACCCAGACCCTCCCCTAATCCATTACACTCACAGTCCCTTCCGCCAAAAAACATCCCCACAGCATGATGCTGCCACCACCATGCTTCACCGTAGGGATGGTGCCAGCATCTGGAGCTCTGTCAGAGTGACCATCGGATTCTTGGTCACCACCCCTCCCCGATTGCTCTGCTTTGCCGGCGTCCAGCTCTAGGAAGTCTTGGTGGTTCCAAACTTCTTCCTTTTAAGAACGATGGAGGCTACTGTGTTCTTTGCGACTTTCAATGCTGCAGATATGTTTTGGTACCCATCCCCAGATCTGTCTCGGAGCTCTACGGACAATTCCTTCGACCTAATTTCTTTGGTTTTTACTTTAAAATGTAGACAGGTGTGTGCCTTATATAGACAGGTGTGTGCCTTTCCAAATCATGTCCAATCGATTAACTTTACCAAAGATAGACTCCAATCAAGTTGTAGAATCATCTCAAGGATGATCAATGGAAACAGGATGCACCTGAGCTCAATTTCGAGTCTCATAATAAAGTGCCTGAATATTTATGGAAATAAGGTATTTCTGTTTTTTTATTGTTTATACTTTTGCTGTGTGTTTGCGTGCATGTCTGTGTGTTTGCCTGCATGTCTGTGTGTATCCCTGCATGTCTGTGTGTTTGCCTGCATGTCTGTGTGTTTGTGTTTAAGAGTCACTTCACATCACAATGAGATCAAAAGCAGAGCACATAATAACTAGGCTCTTGAGACAAGTGCTTTTCAGTTGATCCTATTGGCAACGGAACATGGAAACTCTCTCTCCCTCTTTCTCCCCCTCTCTCCCTGTCTCTCTCACTGTCTCTCTCCCTGTCCCTCCCTCCCTCCCTCCGGCCCTTCCTAGTCAGACCTATTATGACAAACTGGTTTTAAAATAATGGCCTTAGATTTTTCAGTTTAATTTCATTTGATATTTCCACTCTAGGTTATGGACATTAAACCCATACGAGTCTAAGTCCTGTCTACGAAGCTATTTGGAATTATTTTAAGAAGGCCATACCTAGGATAATTTAGCTATTTGATTTTGAATGTTAAGACCTCTTGAAGTATACAAATATATATATATAAAAATTATTTTATGAAAAAGTATTTTGGGATTTACTGCTATTAGCACATACAAACACATTGAATAACAGATTCACTACATGGAACAACAGACAGTCTATATCTGAGAGATTTAAATAAAATCAGGAAACATTTGTTTTAGTTTAGTTTTTTAAATATATATTTAACGCTGAATTTTGGGGTATAAACAGTCTCCATACAGTGGGGCAAAAAAAGTATTTAGTCAGCCACCAATTGTGCAAGTTCTCCCACTTAATTAAAAAGATGAGAGAGGCCTGTAATTTTCATCATAGGTACACTTCAACTATGACAGACAACATGAGAAGAAAAAAATCCAGAAAATCACATTGATGGATTTTTAATGAATTTATTTGCAAATTATGGTGGAAAATAAGTATTTGGTCAATAACAAAAGTTTATCTCAATACTTTGTTATATATCCTTTGTTGGCAATGACAGAGGTCAAACATTTTCTGTAAGTCTTCACAAGGTTTTCACACACTGTTGCAGGTATTTTGGCCCATTCCTCCATGCAGATCTCCTCTAGAGCAGTGATGTTTTGGGGCTGTTGCTGGGCAACACGGACTTTCAACTCCCTCCAAAGATGTTCTATGGGGTTGAGATCTGGAGACTGGCTAGGCCACTCCAGGACCTTGAAATGCTTCTATACGAAGCCACTCCTTCGTTGCCCGGCGGTGTGTTTGGGATCATTGTCATGCTGAAAGACCCAGCCACGTTTCATCTGATGGAAGGAGGTTTTCACTCATGATACATGGCCCCATTCATTCTTTCCTTTACACGGATCAGTCGTCCTGGTCCCTTTGCAGAAAAACAGCCCCAAAGCATGATGTTTCCACCACCATGCTTCACAGTAGGTATGGTGTTCTTTGGATGCAACTCAGCATTCTTTGTCCCCCAAACACGACGAGTTGAGTTTTTACCACAATCTTCTTCTGGATCATCCAAATGCTCTCTAGCAAACTCCAGACAGTCCTGGACATGTACTGGCTTAAGCAGGGGGACACGTCTGGCACTGCAGGATTTGAGTCCCTGGCGGCGTAGTGTGTTACTGATGGTAAGCTTTGTTACTTTGGTCCCAGCTCTCTGCAGGTCATTCACTAGGTCCCCCCCCGTGTGGTTCTGGGATTTCTGCTCACCGTTCTTGTGATCATTTTGACCCCACGGGGTGAGATCTTGCGTGGAGCCCCAGATCAAAGGAGATTATCTGTGGTCTTGTATATCTTCCATTTCCGAATAATTGCTCCCACAGTTGATTTCTTCGAACCAAGCTGCTTACCTATTGCAGATTCAGTCTTCCCAGCCTGGTGCAGGTCTACAATTTTGTTTCTGGTGTCTGTTGACAGCTCATTGGTCTTGGCCATAGTGGAGTTTGGAGTGTGACTGTTTGAGGTTGTGGACAGGTGTCTTTTATACTGATAACAAGTTCAAACAGGTGCCATTAATACAGGTAACGAGTGGAGGACAGAGGAGCCTCTTAAAGAAGAAGTTACAGGTCTGTGAGAGTCAGAAATCTTGCTTGTTTGTAGGTGACCAAATACTTATTTTCCACCATAATTTGCAAATAAATTCATTAAAAATCCTACAATGTACAATCCTACAATCCTACAATTTTTCTCATTTTGTCTGTCATAGTTGAAGTGTACCTATGATGAAAATTACAGGCCTCTCTCATCTTTTTAAGTGGGAGAAAGTGCACAATTGGTGGCTGACTAAATACTTTTATATACCCACTGTATATACTATAATTTCATTTGTTGTTATTGGTAATTGGGGTCATTCAGACGAGTCTTGTGAGGACTGTGGGTGCCCTAGAACAAAACCAGCGACTTGTACGTATTCGTGAGAGTCTCACCTTTCCGCAAGGGGTCATAATAGTTTGAAGCCCAAACTGTTCGGACACTACAGACAGAAGCTGGCAGATCAGCTGTACCGACTTCAGACAAGTCCGAAGACAATTGTGGAGGTCGGAGAGCATTGTTTTCATGACAAATCTCATCTTTCCATAAAGGGGTCATAATAGTGTGTTGGCTACAGTGTTCAGACACTACAGACAAGTTTATGAGAAGACCGATTTTCGAGATGTCTCATGGTCTGTCAAATACCCGTCTAGCTCTGTCACCTTTCACCTCAGATGAGGAATTGTGACATAGGCGGAGGCGGTGGATTGAGATGCATCCAATGCAAAACAACAGATATGACCAATCTGTGCAAAGGTGAAACTCTCAGGAATATATACATGGGGATTTTTTTCTTATGTTAATTCAATTTCCACGGGGGTGCGGACATCAACCTTACTGGGTTATAAATGATTGAAACCAACCAAAGTTAAACAAACTGTAGCTAAAACAACAAGCAGATTAATGTTGAGTGATATGCAAATAGTGTTGTGTGTATGTGAAAGGTCATTGAGCCCCAGTGATTTTGCAGGTGGAGGTTCACAACACCCCAAACATGCGTGACAGCCACACACACACACACACACACACACACACACACACACACACACACACACACACACACACACACACACACACACACACACACACACACACACACACACACACACACACACACACACACACACACACACACACACACACACACACACTCATGATGTGCACAAGATCACACACAACCATGTGCGCAAAGAAAACACACACACATATACACACAGAGATCACCACAAATTCACACATTATTCAGACTGTCTATCTTTTCTTGAAAGTAGGCAATGCCCCAACTCCAAAACCCACAAGCAGTTGATACGTGGTACCTTCCAAAACTTCTGCATCACTGAGCATGAAGACAGGTGATACCATCTCTACTCGGACGGGGGAGGGAGGTGGGGAGCTTCAGAGGGTCTAAAGGGAGGGATATCTTGGAAAGAGAGAGATATGGATGAATGGGATAGGAGAAAAGTAGAAGAGAACAAATGGAGTGTGGAGAGAGGTAGAGGCACAGATATCAGACACACACATACACATATGCATGTATAGACACACGCACACAAGTACACACAATCAAGCACACACATAACAAACAAAAAAAACACACACACACACACGCGCACACACACACACACACACACACACACACACACACACACACACACACACACACACACACACACACACACACACACACACACACACACACACACACACACACACACACACACACACACACACACACACAGTCTCCTGTGTACTGTCATTACCCTTGGGGTAAGACTTCCTCTTCTTGTAATGATTTCTAAATACAGCCTCATCGCCCTGAGACACAGCTAATTGCAATACAGCTGGTGATGCTGAAGCTGATACACACACACACACACACGCACACACGCACACACACACACACACACACACACACACACACACACACACACACACACACACACACACACACACACACACACACACACACACACACACACACACACACACACACACACACACACACACACACACACACACACACACACACACACACACACACACACACAATAGAGGAAAGGCTAGGAAGTGATAGGGAGGAGAGTTTCCCCCATAGAATAATTAAATTAGTAATTGGATAGGATCTCTATGGTTTCCCCCGTCTCTCTCTCCCCTCTATCCCCCATACCCTCTACCTCTTCATATTTTCCCACCCACCTATATCCTCCTCTTCTCTCAACTCTACCCTTTTACCTTTTCTTCTCATCTCTCTATCCTTCATTATCTTCTCTCCTCTAATTTCCTCTCCTCATCTCTTCTCTCATTTTACCCTCTAACATGCTGTTTTCTCGTTCACCCTGGAGAACAGAAACATACTCTAAAAAACAAAGACAACAGAATGACCTCCAGAGATATGTCGCTAACAAGGGCCAGCTTCAAAACAACCAGCCCCATGGGACTGTGTGTACGTGGGCATGCTAGTGTGGGTGGAGAGCAGTATTTCGTCACTCCACACTAAGTTAGACCCCCCCCCCCTCGGGACAGCAGCCCAAGCCTCCTCATACCCGGACACTGCCAGGCCTCTTTTAATGGATAGAACACACAGCTCTCTCTCTCTCTCTCTCTCTCTCTCTCTAACACACACACACACACACACACACACACACACACACACACACACACACACACACACACACACACACACACACACACACACACACACACACACACACACACACACACACACACACACACACACACACACACACACACACACACACACACACACACAAACTCACATATGTGTGTAAATAGTGACCCTTGCCTTGGTGTGGGGTTATTCTCAGAAAGAGGTTCTTAGACAGGATGTGTGAAAACGCTCTCAGATGTCAGTGTGAGTATGTGTGTTGTATTTAGTAGTAGTATTTGTAGTATTCATTGGAATCCCCAATTGTCAGCGGCTTCTCTTCCTGGCATTCACACAAGAATCAAAACACAAGAACTAAAATACATAATATACATAATACAGTAACATAACACTACACACGACTACATAACACTACATAACACTACATCAAATCCTGCCCCTGCCTGACGGTTCAGAAACATTATATGGCTAATACAATAAACATAATACATAAATATAGCAAAATGTCTTGGTGTCTCTTCACAGTCCCAGTTGTGCCGTAAGGTGCTCTTTTATTAGGTTTCTGAATCTGCTTTTATTGCTAGCTTGAGTAACCTGGGGTGGCAGAGAGTTCCATGTGGTCATGGCTCTACTTAATACTGTTGTTTCCCAGCCTTTTTTCTGGACCTGGGGAATGTGAAGAGACCTTTGGTTGTATGTCTTGTGTTGTACCGACGGAATCATGTAGTAACCAAAAAAGTGTTAAAGAATATTTGAAATTCTTCAATGCAGCCACCTTTTGCCTTGATGACAGCTTTGCCCAATCTTGGCATTCTCTCAACCAGCTCACATGGAATGCTTTTCCAACTGTCTTGCAGTCTTGTTGGCTGCCTTTCCTTCACTCTGTGGTATCCGTTACTTGAACTCCATGAATCATTTATTTGGGCTGGATTTTCTGAGGCTGGTAACTCTAATGAACATCTTCTCTGCAGCAGAGGTAACTCTGGCTCTTCCTTTCCTGTGGCTGTCCTCATGAGAGTCAGTTTCATCATAGCACTTGATGGTTTATGCGATTGCACTTGAAGAAACTTTCAAAGTTCATGAGAAGTCCCGGGTTGACTGACCTTCATGTCTTAAAGTAATGATGCACTGTTGTTTCTCTTTGCTTATTTGAGCTGTTCTGGACTTGGTCTTTTACCAAATAGGACTATCTTCTCTATACCCCCCCTACCTTGTCACAACACAAATGATTGTCTCAAACACATTAAGAAGGAAAGACATTCCACAAATGTACATTTATTAACAAGGCACACTGAAATGCATTCCAGGTGACTACCTCATGAATCTGGTTGAGAGAATGCCAAGCGTGTGCAAATCTGTCATCAAGACAAAGTGGCTACTTTGAAGAATCTAAAAAATAAAATATATTTTGATTTGTTTAACACTTTTTTGATTACTACATGATTCCATATGTGATATTTCATAGTTTTGATGTCAACACTATTATTCTACAATGTAGACCATTGTAAAATGTAGACCAGACCCTGGAATGAGTAGGTGTATTTAACCCATAATTTTTTGGACATTATACAGTACCATTCATTTTTTAAATTTGTACCGGTGAACCATCAGTCCTGTGAGATCTGTAGGGGTCAAAACAACCGGCATGTCTGTATTCGACAGTCTCACAGATTGGTCATATTAGTGTATAAGATAAACGGTTTGGACACTACAGAATTTGGCAGATGGGCAGTACAGACGTCCGATGAATGTCCTGACACTTGTGGAGGTCGTAGCAAAATGGAGAACACCATCTTGTTCCTGAGAGTGTCAACTTTCCATAGAGGGGTCATAAGAGTTTTGCAGGTCAAACTGTTCAGACGCCACAGACGATTTTGTGAGACGACCGATTTTTGGAATCACCGCTCTGGCTCTGTCACCTTTCACCTTTCACCGCAGATGTTGAATTTGACATCGACGAATGTGGTGGATTGAGACGCATCCAATGCAAAGGAACATATCTCCAGTTACAACAGACACATTTTCATGGGATTATTTTATTATGCTACATTGATTTCTGCGGGGGCGCGGACAAAGACCATATTAAAGTGGTTGGCAATATCAAAGGGTGTTGTTATAAATAAGCCATCTGCCTCAATGGTCTATAGCACCTTCCTACAAGAATAGGCTTTAGGTAAGGCAGATGAACCTATAGCCATATTATTTTTACAGGAATATGACTCTGGACATTAACAGCAACACCTCCTCCATTGGTATTTCTATCTGTCCTATATATTTTATGACCATGTATAGCTCCTACTGCGTCATCAAAGGAATTATCTAAGTGTGCTTCAGAGATGGACAGAATATACATGTTTTCTGATGTTAGTAAGTTGTCAATTTTATGAACCTTCTTTCTCAGGGTATGTTAATATAGGAATGCTTTTAGTTTTTTTCTGGGTTTCTTGTTAACTTTTAGTGCTATTCTGAGAGGCTGATTCGAGGTAGACATGTCAGTGACATTTACATTTGAGCCAATGGTACTGAGTGGGCTGCCCACAGCGGGCTTCTTCCTAAAGCAGACAGTTTCAGTGCAAACAGTCAAATTCAATTCCATGGGCATATGATTATTGCTGACAACACTCTCGGAGCAAACAGTTGAAGGTACATAATGTAGATTAGGTTTCTTATGTTGACTGCACTTATATATCTCTGGGATATACTGAAATACTATTTTGATGTTCTCTGTTTCTTTTTATGACAAGGAGGACTGGAGCGCTACCAAACCCAGACCGTCAGTCCCTAAAGCAGTTCACTAGGTTGATAGAGATTACCCTGGAACCCCTGCGGTTGAGGTGAATCCCATCTCAAGTCCCACATCGTCAGTCCCTAAAGCAGTTCACTAGGTTGATAGAGATTACCCTGGAACCCCTGCGGTTAAGGTGAATCCCATCTCAAGTCCCACATCGTCAGTCCCTAAAGCAGTTCACTAGGTTGATAGAGATTACCCTGGAACCCCTGCGGTTGAGGTGAATCCCATCTCAAGTCCCACATCGTCAGTCCCTAAAGCAGTTCACTAGGTTGATAGAGATTACCCTGGAACCCCTGCGGTTGAGGTGAATCCCATCTCAAGTCCCACATCGTCAGTCCCTAAAGCAGTTCACTAGGTTGATAGAGATTACCCTGGAACCCCTGCGGTTGAGGTGAATCCCATCTCAAGTCCCACAGCAAGTCAAAATTGTCACAAAAGGAGTCCTGTCATTGCAAAGTTTCTTCAGGAACTGGTTTATGGCAGCAAGGCGGCTGTAACATTCTGAAGCCCTTCTATAGCACAGCAGGCGGGAATAGAGGACTATTATCTTCCCTGTGCCAACAAGGCTGTTCAAGAGAGTGTTGTAGTCCTTCAGTTCCTCAGATTGCCTAAAGCTATTCTAGTTAAAGCAAATGAGCATGACAATGGTGCCAATAATAGAGCAGTTGGCTAGGACTGTGGGCAGGAGGGAGTTAATATCTTGGACAAGGGTGCCTGGGTGACAGTGGACCTTGTTCGGCCCAATGGCCGTAGGCACTCCAAAGACTCTCACCATCGAGCTGCCCATTATGATGGTGGTCATGATGGAATCCAATGGGGAAGGAAGAGGGGGAACAGAACGAGACTGCCTCAGGCAGGGGGGAGAAGGTGTGCTTCGGTCCATGCCAGCCTGACTCACCGCACACACACTCTACCAGCAGATGGAATCCCTGCGGAGGTGGAGGAGGGCCCAACACTCTGCTTCCTTTTGTCAGCGACCGGCTGAGCCGTGCATGAGGGTGCCACTGGTCGACTGCTGGCTGTTGGTTTCCTCCCAGGATCAGAGCTGACTCCCGGGGCCGGTAGGTCTGCCTCCAGCGGGGCAAAGCTGTTTAATAGCTGGATCTGATCTTCTAGAATATATGGAGGCCGACCAGACTGCCTCCCTCCCGACCTCCTACGCATTGCCAGAGTCCAGTCTCCATGGGCCACGGAGTTGAGCTTACCATCTGTCCAATGGATTGGAGCAGGTCAGCACTGCTTGGCTCATCGACACCTTGACTGCATCGAAGTACTTAGAAAGCACATATTTTTTTCCCACAGCAGAGCTAGCAGCCGGAGAATCTCTTCCCTAAGCTGCTTGATGATGATGCATTTGTGACAGACAAAGATTTAATGTGTGTGTGTGTGCTATTGTTTTCAGTATTATGATTAATAGCTCTGTCCGTCATGTTACGCTGTCTGGCAAATAGATTCCCCGTTACGTTACAACAGATGAACACAAATGAGTCCCCTGGGGAGAAGTTTCAGGGGAAAATAATTTCCCTGTGACACTGATGGTGAAGGACATGCACGTGGCTCTCTCTTTCTCTCCCTCTTTCTCTCTCTCTTTCTCTCTCTCTTTCTCCCTACTAGGGTATCAGTTGTGTTGACATTTCTACTTCATTACAAATCAGAACCATTATTGCATGAATTTCCAACTTTCATCTATGCATCTCACTGTCTCAGATACTTAATGGAGAAAACTTCCACCTCTTTTTCATCTCACCCCCCTCTCAAGAACCAAAATGGCCCCTTTTCCAACTGCACTGCAAATCCTCCCCTTTTATGCTTCTATGAGCTGTAAGGACGGATGCGAGGGGAACTGACTCCATTTAGTGTCTGAGACGTCTGCAAATGGGACTAGACAGTTAAACAGTTTGAGATTTATATTATCATAATAATATATAATAATATCATATACACTGAACAAAAATATAAATGCAACATGCAACAGTTTCAAAGGTTTTATTGAGTTACATAAAAGGAAATCAGTCAATTGAAACAAATGAATGATCTGTTGGTCACAGATACATAAAAAAGGTAGGGGCATGGATCAGAAAACCAGTCAGTAACTTGTATGACCACCATTTGCGTCATGCAGCGCAACACATCTCCTTCTCATAGAGTTGATCACAATGTTGATTGTGTGTGTGACAGAACTGCACATTTCAGAGTGGCTTTTTATTCTCCCCAGCACAAGATGTGTAATGATCATGCTGTTTAATCAGTTTCTTGTTATGCCACACCTGTCAGGTGGATGAATTATTTTGGCAGGGGAGAAATGCTCACTAACAGTGATGTAAACAAATATATGCACAAAGTTTGAGCGAAATAAGCTTTTTGAGAGTATGGAAAGTTTCTAGGATCGTTTATTTCAGCTCATGAAACATGGGACCAAGATATTTTTGTTCAGTGTATAATAATGTTCTGAGTTCTCAATACCATCAGAATAACATCAAATGAATGTTGTCTGTCATCTCCCAGCCCGTGGCATCAGTTCTGGTACCACTTAAGGAGTGACAGTTTACACACCTTAAATCACTGGTGAGGTACAGCAGTAATGACGCTGCTCTAGTAAATCACTTTGTTAGCATGACAGGTTAGATAGCCACACACACACACACACACACACACACACACACACACACACACACACACACACACACACACACACACACACACACACACACACACACACACACACACACACACACACACACACACACACACACACACACACACACACACACACACACACACACACACACACACACACACACACACACACACACACAGAGAGAGTTAGTGTGACAAGCTAAATGGCTACTATGAGCTCAGGTTGTTTACAATTCAGTGGATAAAGCTGTCAAAGATTCACTGTCTATGATAGTGTGGTGTCCTCTAAATTTGCTGACTGAGTTTAAAAGCCCATCACGAATACTAACACTAACACTCACACTCACACACAAACATCATTAACACACACACACACACACACACACACACACACACACACACACACACACACACACACACACACACACACACACACACACACACACACACACACACACACACACACACACACACACACACACACACACACACACACACACACACACACACACACACACACACACACACACACACACACAGTAAACAAGCAACACAATGGCACTTTCTCAAACACACTTCTATTGACACACGTACTAACACACACACACACACACACACCAAAACAAGGTGACCTCTATTGGTACTTTAGAGAACTGAAAGAACATTTGCTGTTATCTGAGAACATTCAGCCATAGTGAACGTTCTGAGACCTGAACCTGTCACTGTAATGTTCATGCTATATTTGGATGTGTTTCTTTTCTGGTCTCTATTCGGTTGCCACCCAAATTGAGCCAGAGTTAGAATACACAACCCTAAACTAATCTCTCACACATACGCACACGCACGCACACACGCACACGCTCACACGCTCACACACCCCACACACACTCACACACTCAGCAGGGCCCAGGTGAGCTGTAGAACTCCCCCAAACCTCATCTATGTTCTGCGTGCATCGATCACATGGACCCAGTGGTGCATGGAAAGCAGTGGACCAGAGGGAGATAGCCAAGTGTCTGTGTGCCATTCGGCAGGGTTGATTTAGTGGCCTTATAACGGTTCACTTGATACTCTGGAGGGTTAAAACTCCAAGTGTTCTGTCAAAGAAACAGTATGATGTGTCTCCATAATAAATGACTAATCCAGGGCCCCTCTATCAAGTGAGGTATTGTGTGTGTGAACAGTGAACACAGGGGACAGAGTGTTTGAGAGTGACATAGCTACTTAACACATGCCCCTCACACAACTCCCCAGATCTAGAAACGAACATCGGATGGCAGGGGCTCTGCTGGGGTGGGATGCCCCTCTTTATCTAGCACTCGTTCCTCACATACCCCTCTAGTCTCCTCCTTCTCCTCTATCATCTTCTCATCTGCATCACCTGATAGGCCCAATTCCAAATTCAACCCCTTGCTCATTATCTCCTATAGGACAGATGGTCACAAAGGAGAGGACATGAGGAGAGGAGGCAATCGAAAAGGATCGGGATAAACTCCAGGGTATTGGATTCATTTTAGAGTGTGGGTGCTCTGGACATTGCTAAGATGCCACCACTTGTCTTCTCTCTAAAACGTAGCCCCTTCCCTCCAATTCCAAACCCTTCATTTTAGAGTGTGGGTGCTCTGGACGTTGTTAACAAGCCATCACTTGTCTTCTCTCTAAAACCTAGCCCCTTCCCTCCAATTCCCGAACCTTGCATTCCATCTGTCATGCAGGTAAAAGAGGACCCAAAAGCGACTTAACAGAAACAGAGTTTAATAATGTTCAAAACGGAATAACTGACATCCTCTAGATTTGTAGAGGGGAAAACAACTGGAGAAGCGGCCACAGACTGCAGGTCGCTTCGGGTAGGCGCAGGCCGTAGTCGACTGAGACACCTGCTCACACGCAGCGTCTGATGAAGGCACAAAACACGACAGAACAGGGTGATACACAATCACGGCAAAAAACACGACAGGACAGGGCGAAACGCAATCACAGCATGGAATATACAATATAAGGAACCGACGGAACAGGAACGGATTACAAAGGAATAAATAGGGAGTCTAATCAGGGGAAAGGATCCGGAACAGGTGTGGGAAGGCTAAATGATGATTAGGGGAATAGGAACAGCTGGGAGCAGGAACGGAACGACAGAGAGAAGAGAGAGCGAGAGAGTGAGAGAGGGAGGGGGAGAGAGAGGGATAGAACCAAACAAGACCAGCAGAGGGAAACGAATAGCATGGGGAGCACAGGGACAAGACATGATAATAAATGACAAACATGACAGTACCCCCCCACTCACCGAGCGCCTCCTGGCGCTCTCGAGGAGGAACACTGGCAGCAACGGAGGAAATCATAGATCAAACGGTCCAGCACGTCCCGAGAAAGAACCCCACTCCTCTCCTCAGGACCGTAACGAAAAACGATAAAAAGGGAAACTAGGGTACTACTCTAAAAAAAAAATGAGAACTAGGGACAGACTGAGACACAGCAAGGGCAGGGACAAGAACAGGAGAGATGCGATGGCAGGGAACAGACTGAGACCCAGCAAGACCAGGAGCAGAAGCAGAAAAAAAAATTACCAGACTTCTTCTGCGCGCAGTCTGAACACGCAGCCACGAAACGGCGCGTGTCACGCTCCTGAGTCGGCCACCAAAAGCGCTGGCGAATAGACGCAAGAGTGCCTCGAACACCGGGATGACCAGCTAACTTGGCAGAGTGAGCCCACTGAAGAACAGCCAGACGAGTGGAAACAGGAACGAAAAGGAGGTTACTAGGACAAGCGCGCGGCGACGCAGTGTGCGTGAGTGCTTGCTTAACCTGTCTTTCAATTCCCCAGACTGTCAACCCGACAACACGCCCATAAGGAAGAATCCCCTCGAGATCAGTAGAAGCCACAGAAGAACTAAACAGACGGGATAAGGCATCAGGCTTGGTGTTCTTGCTACCCGGACGGTAAGAAATCACAAACTCGAAACGAGCGAAAAACAACGCCCAACGAGCTTGACGGGCATTAAGTCGTTTGGCAGAACGGATGTACTCAAGGTTCTTATGGTCTGTCCAAACGACAAAAGGAACGGTCGCCCCCTCCAACCACTGTCGCCATTCGCCTAGGGCTAAGCGGATGGCGAGCAGTTCACGGTTACCCACATCATAGTTGCGCTCAGATGGCGACAGGCGATGAGAAAAATAAGCGCAAGGATGAACCTTATCGTCAGACTGGAAGCGCTGGGATAGAATGGCTCCCACGCCTACCTCTGAAGCGTCAACCTCGACAATAAATTGTCTAGTGACGTCAGGAGTAACGAGGATAGGAGCGGACGTAAAACGTTCTTTTAGAAGATCAAAAGCTCCCTGGGCGGAACCGGACCACTTAAAACACGTCTTGACAGAAGTAAGAGCTGTGAGAGGGGCAGCAACTTGACCGAAATTACGAATGAAACGCCGATAGAAATTAGCGAAACCTAAAAAGCGCTGCAACTCGACACGTGACCTTGGAACGGGCCAATCACTGACAGCTTGGACCTTAGCGGAATCCATCTGAATGCCTTCAGCGGAAATAACGGAACCGAGAAAAGTAACGGAGGAGACATGAAAAGAGCACTTCTCAGCCTTTACGTAGAGACAATTCTCTAAAAGGCGCTGTAGAACACGTCGAACGTGCTGAACATGAATCTCGAGTGACGGAGAAAAAATCAGGATATCGTCAAGATAGACAAAAACAAAAATGTTCAGCATGTCTCTCAGAACATCATTAACTAATGCCTGAAAAACAGCTGGCGCATTGGCGAGACCGAACGGCAGAACCCGGTACTCAAAATGCCCTAACGGAGTGTTAAACGCCGTTTTCCACTCGTCCCCCTCTCTGATGCGCACGAGATGGTAAGCGTTACGAAGGTCCAACTTAGTAAAGCACCTGGCTCCCTGCAGAATCTCGAAGGCTGATGACATAAGGGGAAGCGGATAACGATTCTTAACCGTTATGTCATTCAGCCCTCGATAATCCACGCAGGGGCGCAGAGTACCGTCCTTCTTCTTAACAAAAAGAACCCCGCCCGGCCGGAGAAGAAGAAGGCACTATGGTACCGGCGTCAAGAGACACAGACAAATAATCCTCGAGAGCCTTACGTTCGGGAGCCGACAGAGAGTATAGTCTACCTCGAGGAGGCGTGGTCCCTGGAAGGAGATCAATACTACAATCATACGACCGGTGAGGAGGAAGGGAGTTGGCTCGGGACCGACTGAAGACCGTGCGCAGATCATGATATTCCTCCGGCACTCCTGTCAAATCACCAGGTTCCTCCTGAGAAGTAGGGAGAGAAGAAACGGGAGGGATGGCAGACATTAAACACTTCACATGACAAGAAACGTTCCAGGATAGGATAGAATTACTAGACCAATTAATAGAAGGATTATGACATACTAGCCAGGGATGACCCAAAACAACAGGTGTAAACGGTGAACGGAAAATCAAAAAGAAATAGTCTCACTGTGGTTACCAGATACTGTGAGAGTTAAAGGTAGTGTCTCAAATTTGATACTGGGAAGATGACTACCATCTAAGGCAAACATGGGCGTAGGCTTGTCTAACGGTCTGAAAGGAATGTTATGTTTCCGAACCCATGCTTCGTCCATGAAACAACCCTCAGCCCCAGAGTCAATCAAGGCACTGCATGTAGCACCCGAACCGGTCCAGCGTAGATGGACCGACATAGTAGTACAAGATCTAGATGAAGAGGACTGAGTAGTAGCGCTCACCAGTAGCCCTCCGCTTACTGATGGGCTCTGGCCTCTTACTGGACATGAATTAACAAAATGTCCAGCAACTCCGCAATAGAGGCACAGGCGGTTGGTGATCCTCCGTTCCCTCTCCTTATTCGAGATGCGAATCCCTCCCAGCTGCATGGGCTCAGTCTCAAAGCCAGAGGAGGGAGATGGTTGCGATGCGGAGCAGGGAAACACCGTTGATGCGAGCTCTCTTCCACGAGCCCGGTGACGAAGATCTACCCGTCGTTCTATGCGGATGGCGAGAGCAATCAAAGAGTCCACATCTGAAGGGTCGGTTCCTTCTGTCATGCAGGTAAAAGAGGACCCAAAAGCGACTTAACAGAAACAGAGTTTAATAATGTTCAAAACGGAATAACTGACATCCTCTAGATTTGTAGAGGGGAAAACAACTGGAGAAGCGGCCACAGACTGCAGGTCGCTTCGGGTAGGCGCAGGCCGTAGTCGACTGAGACACCTGCTCACACGCAGCGTCTGATGAAGGCACAAAACACGACAGAACAGGGTGATACACAATCACGGCAAAAAACACGACAGGACAGGGCGAAACGCAATCACAGCATGGAATATACAATATAAGGAACCGACGGAACAGGAACGGATTACAAAGGAATAAATAGGGAGTCTAATCAGGGGAAAGGATCCGGAACAGGTGTGGGAAGGCTAAATGATGATTAGGGGAATAGGAACAGCTGGGAGCAGGAACGGAACGACAGAGAGAAGAGAGAGCGAGAGAGTGAGAGAGGGAGGGGGAGAGAGAGGGATAGAACCAAACAAGACCAGCAGAGGGAAACGAATAGCATGGGGAGCACAGGGACAAGACATGATAATAAATGACAAACATGACACCATCGCCTCTGTCCTCCTCTCATCTGGGAGAGGTCAGGAGTTTATTGGGAATTATGTTGTTAAAGCCGTACACATGGAACAATCTCAACTTATCCAGAGATTATGTGTTTCTTTCCAACTGTTGCGTTCTCAGAGCGCACCAAAATATGCTTTATGGTCACAGACACTGGAAAGGTATATATGCAGTATAATGTGTTGTTTTACAGGTTCATCCATAGCTCTCGGGCATATTAGGGTTAAGTGCCTTGCTCAAGGGCACATCAACAGATTTTCCACCTTCTTGGCTCAAGTATTAAAACAAGCAACTTTTCGGTTACTGACTCAACGCTCTAACCGCTAGGCTACCTGCCACCTCTACATTCTAACCGCTAGGCTACCTGCCACCTCTACACTCCAACCGCTAGGCTACCTGACACCTCTACACTCTAACCGCTAGGCTACCTGCCACCTCTACACTCTAACCGCTAGGCTACCTGCCACCTCTACACTCTAACCGCTAGGTCACCTGCCACCTCTACACTCTAACCGCTAGGCTACCTGCCACCTCTACACTCTAACCGCTAGGCTACCTGCCACCTCTACACTCTAACCACTAGGCTACCTGCCACCTCTACACTCTAACCGCTAGGCTACCTGCCACACTAGGATCGATGTGTGTGGGAGACATAACTTACTGGAACTGAGAACAAGAAGACATAAATATCGATCTCCTCCTCTCATCCACTCGAGCGCCATCAGGCAAATGACATTTACAGTGGTGGAATCCCAAAACAAATATAGTTGGTTGTGAAAGACTGATTCAAAGGGGGTGTGGAGGATACGTGGAGGATGCACCTCAATATCCTTCGTGAGTGGAGTCTATCGAGGTCAGGAGGACACTCCTGTGTTTGCCTACGAATTGATATTCTTCTCGTTCAGTCGACCTCTCATCGGTTTCTGGGTCACAGAATAGAGGGGGATGGAGTACAGAGGAGAGGACATTTTTCTTCCTAATTGAGAATCTCACTAGGACCGCTTTCTCTGTTACAAACACACACAGGCACGCAAA
Organism: Oncorhynchus gorbuscha; assembly: GCF_021184085.1. Taxonomy (NCBI): domain Eukaryota; kingdom Metazoa; phylum Chordata; class Actinopteri; order Salmoniformes; family Salmonidae; genus Oncorhynchus; species Oncorhynchus gorbuscha. Next base: position 47,110,454 of record NC_060196.1, on the reverse strand, counting down.
CACATGGTAACACGCTATCCGCTGCATTAAAATGGCAACAAGGTAACAGCGGTGTACTGCACCTCTAACCAAGTGTTTAACTCTTGTTGTTCAGGTCTGTGGGACCTGTTTTCAATGTTTACTAAAATACAAATTATATAATGACTCCTTGGCTCATTTTCTGTGAAGAACATGTAAAATAACACATTTTCATTGAGTGCACACTGTGCACCCCCCTACACATGTATATTACATATGTGGTGTTTGAGTCCACTGGACCTGAGGGTAATAAAAATGTGGAAAAGTGTGTGTGTAGGTGAAAACAAGTAAAACATTTAACAAAAGGTTTGCTGTGTGCCTTCACTCCGTCTTCGTCCTCTCTGGGCCTGCTGTTTCAACATAGCACCAAGAACCTGTCTTCCTCCCAGTCTGTCTGCCTGTCTGTCTGTCTCCCTGTCTGTCTGCCTTTCTCACACTTTTCTCACACTTTTACCCTTTGTATTGTGTGAAACTTCACAATGTCTTGCGGGAACCTTCACAATGTTATTTGGACACATTATTTCGATATCATTGTAAAACATTCAGTGTTTTCCCACACTCTACTCCAGCCAGGTGTAAATTGAAGGGGGGGACACAACAAATAAATATCTTTGCATGTGTGGCTCCTTACGACAATCAATCAGCATGGCAAAAGTAATCTCTGCTCAGAGGGCCTTAGAAATCATTTTTCCAGAGAGAGAGCTAGTGTGGAAGGAGCGTCTTCCACTGTGGAAGATTAAGAATTTTCCGAATAATGAGGATCATGTCTCTGTCAATTCAGAGTCTGACAGTGAGTTGGAAGAAGAGGATGAGATCGACCCTCAGCCATACCCAGGACCAGCCCGTCAGCAACTAGCTCATCAGCAGCCTACAGGAGAAATATGGATGTCAAAAAATTGTGAACTTTAATGGTCTTCTTGCTCAAAGAATGAGCCACCCTGCATGGCTGCCAATGTGATGAGGATGCAACCAGGGCCGATGCGGATGGTGGTTACTCATGTTACTCATGTACAGGACATAATGTCTTTTTTTGAACTGTTCATCCCAGACTCCATCCAGAACATCATTCTGAACTGCACTCATTTGGAGGGAAGACTTGTTTTTGGAGAGAGATGGAAGGAGATGGACCAAACTCATTTAAATGCATACTTTGGGGTTCTTATCCTTGCTGGTGTTTTCAGAGCTAACGGGGAATTCACAGAATCCCTGTGGGATGTAGAAACTGGCAGAGAACTTTTCCGGGCAACACCTTTCACCTTTAATTAACCAGGTAGGCCAGTTGAGAACATGTTCTCATTTACAACTGTGACCTGGCCAAGATAAAGCAAAGCTGTTCGACAAAAACAACAGCACAGAGTTACACATGGAATAAACCAACGTACAGTCAATAACACAATAGAAAAAAATATGTATTCAGTGTGTGTCAAGCCCTGACCTATTTTGGTTTGGTCAGGGCGTGAGTTAGGTTGGGCATTCTATGTTTTTTGTTTCTATGATTTTCCATTTCTATATTTTGGCCGGGTATGGTTCTCAATCAGGGACAGCTGTCTATCGTTGTCTCTGATTGGGAACCATACTTAGGTACCCTTTTTCCCACCTGTGTTTGTGGGAAGTTGTCTTTGTTTGCGGGCACTATTGCCTTTAGCTTCACAGTTTGTTTTATATGGTTTATTGTTTTTTTGTCGGCGTCATTCTCAAATAAAGTAAAATGTACACTCACCACGCTGCACCTGGTTCCTCATCCTTCAACAGCCGTGACAGTGTGTGCAAATGGCGTGAGGAGGTAAGGCAATAAATAGACCATAATAGCGAAGTAATTACAATTTAGCAAATTAACACTGGAGTGATAGATGTGCAGATGATGATGTGTAAGTAGAAATACTGGTGTTCAAAAGGGCAAAAAGATAGCTGATGTTTAAAGTTAAAGAGGGAGATATAAGTCTCCAACTTCAGTGATGTTTGCAATTCGCTCCAGTCATTGGCAGCAGAGAACTATAAGGAAGGGAGGCTAAAGGAGGTGTTTGCTTTGGGGATGACGAGTGAGATATACCTGCTGGAGCGTGTGCTATGGGTGGGTGTTATCGTGACCAGTGAGCTGAGATAAGGCAGAGCTTTACCTAGCAAAGACTTATAGATGACCTGGAGCCAGTGGGTCTGGCGAAGAATATGTAGCGCGGGCCAGCAGACTCCCCCTGTAGAACTTCCACATTATTTCCAGGATTATCTGCTTCGAGACACCAGACCAGCTCGGATGCAGAGAGACAAGCTTGCTGCAATCAGGTCAGTGTGGGACAAGTGGATGGACTGCCTTCCCCTGTTTTACAACCATGGGCCCAACGTTACTGTTGATGAGAAGCGTATGCCATTTAGGGGCCGCTGCCCCTTCAGACAGTACATACCGTCTAAATGTAAAATATGGAATCAAGATCTGGGCTGCCTTTGATGCTACTTCATCATATGGGTGGAACTTGCCAAGTGTATACGGGGAAGCCAGATGGAGGAGCCCCTGAGAAGAACCAAGGGATGCGGGTTGTCCTGGACGTGACACCAGGACTCCGTGGCCACAACATCACATGCGTTAACTTTTTTACTTCGCACAAGCTTCTCAAGAGGAAGCTGACGATGGTAGGAACAGTATAAGAAAAACAAGCCAGAGCCCCCACCTCAGCTGTTGAATACACGGAACAGGTCTATTAATTACTGTAAGTTTGTTTTCACAGCCAACCCTCCCCTAGTGTCCTGCGTGCCAAAGAAAGGCAAAAATGTGGTACACATGAGTACGCTGCATAGGGATGAGAGAATCTGTGGCCAGGAACATCAAACAGAAATCCTAATGGATTACAATGCCACAAAAGAATTGGTGAACAATTTAGCCAAGCTGGTGACTGGCTACAACTGCAAAGGAAGAACCCCCAGAGGAGACAGCTCTTTCTCAAAGAGCTGGGTATGGCATTGGTAAGACCTCAAATCCAGAGTAGCCAACATATCCCAAGGACCCCAGCTTCTGCAGCCATCATGAGGATGATTCAGGAGGAGGATGCCCCCCCCCCCCCATCCGCCAGACCCACAGCACCAACAACTACAATTCGGGAAGTAAGCATGAGTGATGTTGTTGCATGCTTGTGTGTCTGACTCTCCTACCTTGGCCTGAGGTAACTATATATCTGAGCGAGTGAGTGTCACACCCTGATCATAGTTTGCTTTGTATGTTTCCATGTTTTGGTTGGTCAGGGTGTGAGCTGAGTGGGCATTCTATGTTACTTGTCTAGTTCTATGTTTGGCCTGATATGGTTCTCAATCAGAGGCAGGTGTTAGTCATTGTCTCTGATTGGGAACCATATTTAGGTAGCCTGTTTGGTGTTGGGTTTTGGTGGGTGATTGTTCCTGTCTCTGTGTTTGCACCAGATAGGACTGTTTAGGTTTTCGCACATTTGTTTTGTTAGTTATTTCATGTCTAGTTCCTTTATTAAAGAACATGAATAACAACCACGCTGCATTTTGGTCCGCTTCTCCTTCACCACAGGCTAACCCTGACAGTGATAGGTTAGTAAAATTCCTGAACTAAGTGTTTTAATCATTCTAGATTGCAGCCGGCAGCAACAAGAAGAAGCACTTCGATGTGTGTGGACCCAAGAAGGACAGGAAGACACAGTACACATGCATCAAGTGGAAGAAATACATTTGCAACACAGTAAAACTCTGTCCCTCTTGTTGTGTGTAGACCGGCCTTAATGTGTGTTCAATGGGGCTCATTTATCAATTCCATAAAATACTGTATGTAAAATGTGTCCATCCAATTTGTTCAGTTCAAAGCAATAAACATCAATAGTGATGAAAACAAACCTTGTTTCATTTATATTTGTTCAAGGTGAACATGATTTATTCCACCCATCATGATTATAATAGATTTTTGTTTACAAAAATCACATTTTATCCCCAAAAAACAAATAGCACTTTTTTTGATAAATGTGATCTAGCAGTAAATGGAAAATATGAACCATGTGTGCTGTCTATATTTCTTGTAACTGATATAAGTCCACATCTAAGTATGAAGTGTTTTTACCGAAAATGTTATGGCTGTATTTTAAAAACTCAATAATGTGGGTCCCTCAGACCCACGAACATTGGGTGAATAACAAAAACATGAACACGCCACAAGGGTTAAAGCTGCTCTGGAAAGACAAAGACTTGAAACGCATCACAGGCTCTGTGGACTTCCACTTCTGGACGTCAACAAGGTGACAATCCATCTTAACTCCTCCTCCACAGTTACTGGATTGGTTCGACAGTGCAGAAGAGAACCTCACCCGACAGTTTGTTCTTTTCTTTCTCCACTCAGGAATTTATTTTGATGCCTGCTGCATTTGGTTAGAGGGACTTAAAGAAATATTGCAACAATGAAACCAGGATGGATAGAGACAGTCACAGAACACTAGAGTGCTATAAACAGCAAAACGCGTAAAAAATACCATTGATTCCAGCAATGCTATTGTAGCCAGCTCCACTGACTTACAATCTGTTTTAAAGCCTAAACTCCCCATAGTCATGAATATGAGTGTCTTTGTATCAGTGCTAACCCCTTTCAGAGCTGCTGTAAGGCCCAGCCCCAACACAGCACATACACACCCACACAGGTCCATAGACTGAACAAAAATATAAATGCAACATGTAAAGTGTTGGGCCCATGTTTCATGAGCTGAAATAAAATATCCCAGAAATGTTCCATACGCACAAAAAGCTTGTTTCTCTAACATGTTGTTTACATCCCTGTTAGTGAGCATTTCTCCTTTCTCCTTCACCAAGATAATCTATCCACCTGACATCTGTGGCATATCATGAAGCTGATTAAACAGCATGACCATTACACAGGTGCACCTTGTGCAGGGGACAATAATTGGCCACTTTAAAATGTGCATTTTCATCAAACAGCACAATGCCACGTCTCATGTTTTGAGGGAGTGTGTAATTGGCATGCTGACTGCAGGAATGCCTATCAGAGTTGTTGCCAGAGAATGGAATGTTCATGTATCTACCATAAGCCGCCTCCAATGTTGTTTTAGATCATTTGGCAGCATGTCCAACCTCACAACCGCAGATCTCCCAACCCAGGTCCTCCACATCCAGCTTCTTCACCTGTGGGATCGTCTGAGACCAGCCACCCAGACAGTTGATGAAACTGAGGAGTATTTCTATCTGTAATAAAGCCTTTTTGTGAGGAATTCTGATTGGCTGGGCCTGGCTCCCCAGTGGTTGGGCCTGGCTACCAAGTGAGTGGGCCTATGCCCTCCCAAGCCCACCCATAGCTGCGCCCCTGCCGTGTCATGTGAAATCCATAGATTAGAGCTTAATTTATTAATTTCAAATGATTTATTTCCACATATGAACTGTAACTCAGTAAAGTCTTTGAAATTGTTGCATGTTGCGTTAATATATTTATTCAGTAAACATCCATAGAAGATATAGGATATATAGAGTGTGGGTGTGTGTGTATAGTATGTGTGTGTGTCAGAGTACTAGTCTAGTATAAAGGGGCTCAATGCTGAGCCCAGTCAGAGAGAAGGAGAGCTCATGAGACTCAAATACTAATCCTGTCACCACGGTAACCTTAAGCAAACAGGCTTTCTACTAGGAGTCATTCACCACCCAATACCCGATCCCTTCCTTTCCCTTCATCTATCGCTCTATACCCTATCTCACTCTCTCTCCATCCCTCTTTCTATCTCAACACCACCAACAATACCTCGTACCTTCATCTCTCCCTTTCTCTCTCTCCCTCACTTTTTATCAATCTCTTTTTCTCACACTTTCTTTCTTCTTCAGACCATCTCTCCCTTTCCATTTAATCTACCCCTCTCTCTCTCTTAGTTTCTCTCTCAAATTCAAATTCTCCAGCACTCTCTTCCATCCTTCTGTCTTTCTCTCTTCCTGTCTTGTCATCTGAGGAACTGTTCTACCCTGACAGATTATATGTCGCTGTACAGGAAATGAAGATTGAAAACTACCTAAAATAGCCCTTTACACTCACACCTGTATATGGGTTGAAAATGGCAGATTTGGGCCTAAATTGGAACGCAGGAGCTGTACAGTAACATGCTATAAATAATGGCAGACCTCAGGCTCTGTGCTTCACATTGTTTTGACTGACAGCTGTTCTGAACCCAAGAGCACCTAACTTGCCCCCATCCTTCCTGCTAATTGGGCAACTTTTGAAACTGTTTTGTTGTCTGAATGAGGGAAATGCTGCATAAAAAAGTAATGTAATAAACAGTGGCAACGTTTATGATGACAAGGTTTAATGGACAGTTACAACATGACATGTGGTCATACACTGGTTTGTTCGGTAGAGAATGAATCCATGTTTGTTCATTGTTGAGAAAATGAACCTCAGAACACGCACCTGAATGCACTTATGACTCCTTTCTATGCACACCTTGTGAAAACCTGACACTGTAATATCATATTTTATAACTTAGCTTAGTCATGTTGTCAATAGAACAGGCTTTCGAAGGATGCCTACCTGACCCAGATTGCAATTTATAATGAGCCGTTTTTGGATTGCGTAAACAGCAACAGCAATTGTGTGATGGCGGGGATGCAGTGATGTGTACCAAACAAAACAACTACAAGTGTGCTTGCTCTAGTTCCTCAACGGCACAGCTAGGAGAGCTCAAAAAGCAGCTTATGGTTGAATACTCTTTTTTGAGTCACAGGAACTGTGCAAACGTTGGAGAGGTGAGTGGCCACCACGTGCTGCTGCTCCAGTTTCAACTGTTCTGCCTGCGGCTATGGAACCCTGACCTGTTCACCGGACGTGCTACCTGTCCCAGACCTATTATTTGACCATGCTGGTCATTTATGAACATTTGAACATCTTGGCCATGTTCTGTTATAATCTCCACCCGGCACAGCCAGAAGAGGACACCCCTCATAGCCTGGTTCCTCTCTAGGTTTCTTCCTAGGTTTTGGCCTTTCTAGGGAGTTTTTCCTAGCCACCGTGCTTCTACACCTGCATTGCTTGCTGTTTGGGGTTTTAGGCTGGGTTTCTATACAGCACTTTGAAATATCAGCTGATGTACGAAGGGCTATATAAATACATTTTATTTGAATTGAGACACCAGTTAATCCTCTCACTCAAACCATTGTCAGTTTTTTGTCTTGTCACCTACCCCACATCTTCCAGGAATGTTATGATCATGTTACTAACTGTATCCAGAGTATTGTCAGATTGTGTTATCAACAAATGCAGTGAAAAGTAGAGTAAATGTACAGAAAATCAACAGTGCAATCTCTGGATTCAGTCTTGTGTCAGCTGAACTGTTGTGTCCTCAATTTGGGTCTCATAATTTTCCCATAATCTCCAACTTTTCCCATAATAATAACCATGCTTATTTATTTGGCAATTAACATGTCAATTTAGCCATATCAATACAGGACAATTCCCACGAGTGTAAGGGGTTCAACTTGCCTGCTCTGTCACATGGGCTATGTCCCAGTTATCTCTTCCCTTCCTCCCAACGTGTGCACCCTCACTGAAAGAAATTGACTGGTATTGTTACGCCTGCTCCCGCTCTCCCTCCCTGGCGCGCAAAGGTGCCAGGCTCCTGCCAGGCCTCCTAGCATTACACAATCCTGCCACCATCAGCATGCACACTTTTCCCAATATTTCATGCATAAACACTAACAGACTGTCCTATTGTATCCTTTATTCCCTCTCATGTTTTCTTCTTCCTCTCCTTCTGTGGTGGTTTCCCTCTACCTTGGCCTCAGGTAAGGAATGAGGAAGGAGGGCCAAACTACAATTGGCCCAGATAATTGCCTCTTTACCATCTCCACCCTTCCCCACGAGAGAGAGAGAGAGAGGGAAAAAGAGAGAGGGAGAGAACTGAATGGGGAGAGAGAGAGAGAGAGAGAGAGAGAGAGAGAGAGAGAGAGAGAGAGAGAGAGAGAGAGAGAGAGAGAGAGAGAGAGAGAGAGAGAGAGAGAGAGAGAGAGAGAGAGAGAGAGAGAGAGAGAGAGAAGAGAGAGAGAGAGAGAGAGAGAGAGAGAGAGAGAGAGAGAACTGAATGGGCAGAGAGAGAGGGGGGATGCGGGGGATAAGAAGGGTGAAAGAGAATAGCATATCAACAGCTGTTGTCATCCTCTATTTCCCATTTCAGTTTTTCTATAATTTCTTATTCCCCATCTGGCTAACAAGGGAAAGCAATCACAGCCTACAGAACAAACTCCCTGTGACATGAGATCAAATTAACAAGAGAGGGATGTTAGTGTGTGTGTGTGAGAGAGAGAGAGAGAGAGAGAGAGAGAGAGAGAGAGAGAGAGAGAGAGAGAGAGAGAGAGAGAGAGAGAGAGAGAGAGAGAGAGAGAGAGAGAGAGAGAGAGAGAGAGAGAGAGAGAAGAGAAGAGAAGAGGCAAGAGCACTAATGAGGGAATGATATATGGACAGAAGAAGAGAGGGAGGGAGGAATGGATGGATGGCAATAAAGAGAGAGAGATGATTCGAGTGAATCTGGACTTTCAACTTGCCCGTGGAGGAAGCAAGTCGTAATTTAATTATTTCATCTTTAAGTGATTAATTCTTTCCTCTTTAAATGATCACCTCAACCAACCAACCAATCCCTCTTGGGGCATTCCCCCTTTCCTCCGCCTCTTCCACTCCTCATATTCTTCTTCCTTAGCACCGCCTCATCAGTCCATCATCATCTCTCACTATCTCTCGTCCTGTATCTTATCACTATGTTTACCCCTTAACACTTGTTTCTCTGCCCCCTCACCCCAGTGTGTGCTCCACAGTGTGTATGTGTGTTCCAGAGTGTGTATGTGTGTTCCAGAGTGTGTTTGTGTATTCCAGAGTGTGTATGTGTATTCCAGAGTGTGTATGTGTGTTCCAGATTGTGTTTGTGTGTTCCAGAGTGAGTGCGTGTCTGTGTGTGTCTCCTGTGGGCAGTGCTCCGGTTGGATGAAGCCTGGTGAGGCTTGACAGTACCGAGACATGAAGCCCCATTCCAACACACTCACGAACACTGTACACACACACACTCCCTAGCTACTTCCGCTTTTCTACCTTTCTTGCTTTGCTCTAATTACTATGATTCCAGGAAAATTCCATGCAGACAGGAGACGTGTGTGTATGTGTGTAAGTGTTTGCGTGCGTGTAAGAGCTGTCAGTCTCACCCTGGGACTATCAGGCTGTCTCTCCCCTCATAACCTTAGTGTTTAAGTGAATGCTTGTACTGGGGCTCTACCTTCCCTGGAGCTCGACTCCATTGCTCTGTCTGGTTCTGGTTCTGGTTCTCTCTCTCTTTCTCCCTCTCTCTCTCTCCCTCATCTCTCTCACTCATCTCTCTCTCTCTCTCGCTCTCTCTCTTTCTCCCTCTCTCTCTCCCTCTCTCTCTCTCTCTCTCTCTCTCTCTCTCTCTCTCTCTCTCTCTCTCTCTCTCTCTCTCTCTCTCTCTCTCTCTCTCTCTCTCTCTCTCTCTCTATATCTCTCTCTCTCTCTCCCTCTCTCTCCCTCCCCCTCTCTCTCTCCCCCTCTCCCTCCCTCACCTCTCTCTCTCTCCCTCTCCCTCCCTTATCTCTCTCTCTTTCTTTAATGACTGAATGTCATGTTCTCGAGCAGTGCTCCGGTATGGCAGAATGACTGGAGGGGGCAGCAGGAACGCCACAAAGAAGACCTAACTGCATCCCAGACAGAGAGACTTCCTACAAGGCCTACTACATTCATCAGTTAGTGTTGGTGCAGACAGAGAGACTTCCTACAAGGCCTACATTCATCAGTTAATGTTGGTGCAGACAGAGAGACTTCCTACAAGGCCTACATTCATCAGTTAGTGTTGGTGCAGACAGAGAGACTTCCTACAAGGCCTACATTCATCAGTTAGTGTTGGTGCAGACAGAGAGACTTCCTACAAGGCCTACATTCATCAGTTAGTGTTGATGCAGACAGAGAGACCCTACATTCCAGGCAGTCTTGTTTTCAAATAAGCATCATGTCTACATACAGCACAGCAAAATCAGTAGAATAGCTGCACAGAGAAAAATACATAATCAGAATTTTGTTTTACATTCTTATGTGTCTGTATGTGTGTGTGTGTCTGCGTCTGTCTGTGTGTATGTGTACCAGCATTGCTTGCACACGCTATTTCAGTTCTGCCCACAAATTTTCTATGAGATTGAGGTCAGCGCTCTGTGATGGCCACTCCAAAACCTTGACTTTGTTGTCCTTAAGCCATTTTGCCACAACTTTGTAAGTATGTTTTGGGTCATTGTCCATTTGGAAGCTTTAACTTCCTGACTGATGTCTTGAGATGTTGCTTCAATATATGCACATAATTCCCCTACCCCATGATTCCATCTATTTTGTGAAGTGCACCAGTCCCTCCTGCAGCAAAGCACCCCCACACCATATGATGCTGCCGCGGCTTGCAAGCCTCCCCCTTTTTCCTCCAAACATAACGATGTGAAACGATGTTATGGACAAACAGTTCTATTTTTGTTTCATCAGACCAGAGGACATTTTTCAAAGTACGATCTTTGTCCCCATGTGCAGTTGCAAACCGTAGTCTGGCTTTTTTATGACGGTTTTAGAGCAGTGGCTTCTTCCTTGCTGAGCGGCCTTTCAGTTTATGTCGAAATAGGACTTGTTTTACTGTGAATACAGATACTTTTGTACCTGTTTCCTCCAGCATCTTCACAAGGTCCTTTGCTGTTGTTTTGGCATTGATTGGCACTTTTTGCACCAAAGTATGTTCATCTCTAGGAGACAGAACGCTTCTCCTTCCTGAGCGGTATGACGGCTGTGTGGTCCTATGGTGTTTATACTTGCATACTATTGTTTGTACAGATGAACGTGGTACCTTCAGGCAATTGCTCTCAAGGATTAACCAGACTTGTGGAGGTCTATAATGTTTTTCTGAGGTCTTGGCTGATTTCTTTTGATTTTCTGATGATGTCAAGCAAAGATGCACTGAGTTTAAAGGTAGGCCTTAAAATACATCCACAGGTACACCTCCAATTGACTCAAATTATGTCAATTAGCCTATGAGAAGATTTTGAAGCCATGACATAATTTAAAGGCACAGTCAACTTAGTGTATGTACACTTCTGACCCACTGGAATTGTGGTACAGTGAATTAAAGTGAAATAATCTGTATGTAAACAATTGTTGGAAAAATTTTGTGGAGTGGTTGAACAACGAGTTTTAATGACTCCAACCTAAGTGTATGTAAACTTCTGACTTCAATGGTATGTCTCGTGTCTGTTTACGGACATATTCAATATCTCCCTATCCCAGTCTGCTGTCCCCACTTGCTTCAAGATGTCCACCATTGTTCCAGTACCCAAGAAAAGAGAAGGTAACTGAACTCAATGACTATCGCCCTGTAGCACTCACTTCTGTCATCATGAAGTGCTTTGAGAGGCTCGTCAAGGATCAAATCACCTCTACCTTACCTGACACCCTAAAACCACTTCAATTTGCATACTTCCCCAATAGATCCATTAAAAGCGATAAATATAGATAAAAGCGTCTGCTAAATGACATATATTAAATTATTATTATATTATCCACAGACGATGCAATCGCCATCGCACTGCACACTGCCCTGTCCCATCTGGACAAGAGGAATACCTATGTAAGAATTCTGTTCATTGATTATAGGTCAGCCTTCAACATCAGAGTACCTCCATTAAGCTTGAGACCCTGGGTCTGAACCCTGCCCTGTGCAACTGGGTAATGGACTTCCTGATGGGCCGCTCCCAGGAGGTGAAGGTATGAATCAACACCATTTCGCTGATCCTCAACACAGGGGCCCCACAAAGGTGCATGCTCAACCCCCTCATGTACTACCTGTTCAACCATGACTGCGTGGCAACACAGGCTTCCAACTCAATCATCAACAGTAGGACTGATTACCAACAAAGATAAGACAGCCTGAAGTGAGGAGATGAGAGCCCTGGCAGAGTGGTTCCACGAAAATAACCTCTTCCTCAATGTCAACAAAACAAAGGAACTGATCGTGGACTTCAGGAAATAGCAGAGGGAGCACGCCCCTCTCCACATCAACGGGATCGCAGTGGAGAAGGTGAAAAGCTTCAAATTGCTCGGCGTACACATCACTGACAATCTGAAATGGTCCACTCATACAGACAATGTGATGAAGAAGGCGCAACAGCACCTCTTCAACCTCAGGAGGCTGAAGAAATTTTTCTTGGCCCCTGAAACCCTCACAAACATCCTGTTGGGCTGTCTAACCGCCTGGTACGGCAACCGCACTGCCCACAACCGCAGGGTTCTCCAGAGGGTGGTGGAATCTGCCCAACTCATCACCGGGGGAACACTGCCTGCCCTCCTGGACACCTACAGCACCCAACGTCAAAGAAAGGGTCATCAGACTGGTAAATAGCCATCACTAGCCGGCTACCACCAGGTTACTTAACCCTGCACCTTAGAGGCTGCTGCCCTTTATACATAGACATGGAATCACTGGTCACTTTAGTCATGTCCACATACTGCGTTATTCATTTCATATATAAATATTTTATTCTATTCCACTGTATTTTAGTCAATGCCAATCCGACATTGGTTGTCCTAATATTATGTTTCTTAATTCCATTCGTTTACTTTAGATTTGTGTGTATTGTTGTGAATTGTTAGATACTACTGATACTACTACTTCTGGAGCTAGGAACATAATCATTTCACTACACCCGCAATAACATCTGCTAAATATGTGTTTGTGGCCAATAAAATCTGATTTTGCTATGATTAAGGTAAGGGTTAAGGTTTGGGATAGGCTTAAAACAAAAATCTCAAAAACATCTTTCTTTCACTGGGGTTAGAACATTTAACCTTTTGCACAAGTGCCAGATGCTTCCGCCCTTCCACCATCCCCGTCTACATTGCCCTAGCAAAACCAAAACGTATTTGGAGGTAACAGTGCTAATTGTTTCACCTAGTGGCCAGTTTCCACGTCATCTCCCGACATCCTCAAACATGGATGGATGTCTAATACTGACTTGTATCATTGGTGACCTGGCTGGTTATTTCTCCATGAGAAGTTACCGTAGCCCTTTCCTGCAGTCAAATTACCTAGTGGCCTCATGGGTGGAATGTTTATCATTTCTTAATGAATAAACATTAGTTTAAAAAAAGATCTATGTCAAATGGTTTTGTCATATTTCAGTCTTCTGTGAAGTATTTAAAGTGTAATATTGGGATGCAAACTCAAAATTGAATACATTTCAACTCAATATCTGACATGGTACAGGTGTTTTTTTAAAGCCCATAACCATGTGTGTGAGGGATATACTTTAGCTTAAAATGTGATTTTTTAAAGACTACCAAGAAACACTCCGTGTGACCCTGATTTAGCCCACTGCAGAAAAGTTTAACCCACATAATTTGGCTTCAATTTTGTATAGAAATAATCTTCACATAGGAACGAATGGTGTAACATGATCGATGGCCAAAGTCTGGACACACCCCTACTCATTCAAGAGTTTTCTTTATTTTTACTATTTTCTACATTAGAATAATAGTGAAGACATCAAAACTAAATTACACATCTTGTCGTAACCAAAAAATTGTTAAACAAATAAAAATAAAAATATATTTTATATTTGAGATTCTTCAAAGTAGCCACCTGTTACGATCAACTATGAGTGGTGGGTGGAATCAGGCGCAGAGAGCAGGGTTCAGTCTTTCTTTCAAATTTATTCCCCAGCGCAACAAAACAGTCACGCCAACACACAGGGTGTATATAAGTTGCCAGTCCAAACAACAGGACAAAATAGTCTGGAGAATAAATACACAAATAACTCACACCATCAAACACAGAGTAACAAAAACAAGCCCGCACAAAAACCCAGCGGGCCTAGTGCCCTTAAATACCCTACAAACAAACCCTAATACAAAACAGGTGTACCCAATTACCCAATAACCCAAAACAAACGGAAAGGGAATCGATGGTAGCTAATAGGCCAGCGACGACGACCGCCGAGCACCGCCCCAACAGGAAGAGGCACCATCTTCGGCATGGTTCGTGACACCACCTTTGCCTTGATGACAGCTTTGCATACTCTTGGCATTCTCTCAACCAGCTTCATGAGGTAGTCACCTGGAATGCATTTCAATTAACAGGTGCACCTTGTTAAAAGTTAATTTGTGGAATTTCTTTCCTTCTAAATGCGAGTCAATCAGTTGTGTTGTGAGAAGGTAGGGGTGGTATACAGAAGATAGCCCCATTTTGTAAAAGACCAAGTCCATATTATGGCAATAACAGCTCAGATAAGCAAATAACAATGACATGAAGGTCAGTCAATCCTCTGAAATTGCTGTACAAATAAATGGTTCACAGAATTCAAGTAACAGACACATCTCAACATCAACTGTTCAGAGGAGACTGTGTGAATCAGGCCTTCATGGTCGAATTGCTACAAAGAAACCACTTCCAAAGGACACCAATAATAAGAAGAGACTTGCTTGGGCCAGGAAACACAAGCAATGGACATTAGACCAGTGGATTACAATATATGCCATTTCTGGTTCCAACCGCCATGTCGTTGTGAGACACAGTGTCGGTGAACGGATGATCTCCGCATGTGTGGTTCCCACCGTGAAGCATGGAGGAGGTGTGATGGTGTTGGGGTACTTTGCTGATGCCACTGTCAGTGATTTTTTAAAATTCAAGGCACACTTAACCAGCATGGCTACAACAGCCTTCTGCAGCGATACTCCATTCCATCTGGTTTGCGCTTAGTGCAACTGTCATTTGTTTTTCACACACAATGACCCAAAACACACCTACAGGCTGTGTAAGGGCCATTTGAACAAGGAGAGGGATGGAGCGCTGCATCAGATGACCTGGCCTCCACAATAACCCAACCTCAACCCAAATGAGATGGTTAGGGTTGAGTTGGACCTCAGAGTGAAGGAAAAGCAGCCTACAAGAGCTCAGCATTTGTAGGAACTCCTACAAGACTGTTGGAAAAGCATTCCAGGTGAAGCTGGTTGAGAGAATGCCAAGAGTGTGCAAAGCTGTCATCAAGGTGGCTACTATGAATAATAACATTTTGATATGTTTAACACTGTTTTTAAAGAAAACCTTTGAATGAGTAGGTATGTCCAATCTTTTGACTGGTACTGAATATACAGTCATTACTACACATTTACAAATATTTACTGTTATACACAAAATACAAACCTTAATCAAATATAACATGTGGTTGTTATTTAAACTAAGGAATAAGATGTTTTTCGGGGCCATGGAGGGACAGGGGGAGGCTGGAGACTAGGTGACCGAGGGGAGGGTGCTCCGTCTCTGACAGGGGAGGCTGCAGACAAGGTGACCCAGGGGAGGGTGCTCCATCTCTGGATCCAGATCACAGCTCTGCCTCCTAACCCCCTGGCTCTTCATCACCAAGAGAATGAGTACTGAGAGGGATCCGCCATCCATCATGCTGACATATTCACTGCCTAGATAGCAACACAGCACACTGACGACACAGACTGATGTACACACAGATGCATGCATTCACGCACGCACACACGCACAGGTTATAGCAAGTAAATATGACTCCTTGATCACATAAATACAACTTTGATTGCTCTAATGATTCCTGTAGAGAGCTCTGTGTGTGTGTGTGTGTTTGTGAGTATTGGGGTTGCGGAGTGGGGGTAAGGAGTTAGGTGTAGGGTTAGGTTTAGAGGGTATGTTTAGGGTTATGGTTAGGAGTTAGGTTTAGGGGTTGGGTTAGGGTTGGGGTTTGTTTAAGACTTAGGGTTACGATTATGTTCAGGGTTAGGGGTTAGGGAAAAACTTGTGTGTGTATGTGCGCGTGTGTGTGGGTGTGTAAAACAGAGTGACAGTAATGGAGTCAGGTGAAACAGGGAGTGGAGGTGTGGCTAAGAGACAACTCAGTTCACTTACACCATGTGCCTGTGTGTTGGGGAGAAAAATGACAGGTTGCTCAAGATTCACTTCCAAATTGGACATCAATCCATGTCCTGAGGACGTTGTGAGATGCCTTCAAAACCCGTAACTAGGGGCATCGGTGAGCGCTACTACTATTAAATAGGCTTGGGTTTTGATAGGGCATTGTGGCGGGTGAGTGTAAGCGGGCTCCGAGGATCACGTCCTCAATCCCACTGCTGGACAATTGTTCAAAATATCCCAATACTGAATTTAGAATGAATGCTTACATTTAACCATGGCAACTAGAGCAGCAGCTGGCTCAACCAAACGACAGTGGCAACCCAGGGTTTCAAAAACAACTTAAAAATTTGACTATTATTTGTTATTATTTCCTATTGTTGTTACATTGTAGAGAAGGAACCTACAAGCAAGCATTTTGTTGGACAATGTATCACGTACATACAACTAACAAAACTTGAAACTTCTAAATTTGACGTTTGGAGAATGTGGACAAAATTCTGAATCTGAAGATCTTGTTGTGAAAAACTGCAATTATCTTCTAGTACACTTTTACATAAAAATTAGCAATCAAACTCCAGCTGAAGTATCCAATGTTTTTAGTTAGACGTGTGCATCTGAGAGAGGGAGAAAAACATTGTGTGTGTGTTCTCATGTTGTCACAGTCTTCTTTTAGTTTAATGAATGACAGGGGAATACTCTGATCTGATTTTCACAAACACTTGGCACTCAGTCATGTATATGCTGAAAGCCCATTTAATCAGCCTCCTCCTACTTACATGACCCTTTGTGTGTGTGTGCATATGTGTGTGTGTGTGTGTGTGTGTGTGTGCCTACACAGCTTGACATCAGAAAGTAGGCCTGAATGAAGTAGAGAAGACACTCGTGTAAATATTCAGTAATTCAGCTATGGCTCTAGGTATTATACGCGGGATTTGTGTGTGTCTGTGTGTGTCTCTGTGTATTCCTGTGTGAGCGCACAGTTGTCTCTGTGTTTGTGTGTGTCAGATTAAAACCCTCCACCTCTCAAGGGGCCTTGCATGAGCAAACAATGAGATCTATGTTCAGGTCGATAGTGTGCCGATCTGTTTAATTGTGTTATTCATCGACCATATTTCCTCCCCTAACGGACCATGCACTGAGGTCTGTGAACAGTGTGTGTGTGTGATGGGGTGTGAGATTGGCAGCTTGTTAAAGGTTAAAGTGTTTTCCTAAAGAAAGGTGAAAAGAGCACACTCTGCTACTGGTAGTTAGGCAGCTGCCAAACACACACACAGAGAGAGAAAGAGAGAGACATACACACACACACACAGAGAAAGAGAGAGACATACACACACACACACACTCACACACAGAGACATACACATACAGGAACATACACACACACACAGAGACATATACACACACAGAGACTTACACACACATACACACACAGAGACAAACACACACAGAGACATACACACAGAGACAAACACACACAGAGACAAACACACACAGAGACATACACACACAGAGACAAACACACACAGAGACATACACACACAGAGACAAACACACAGAGACATACACACGCACACAGAGACGTACACACACACACACAAATACATACACACACATGCACATGCATTGTCCAATGCCATCGTTATCTGGATAGCTATGTTCTATACCATATCCACTGAAGGAAGAACTTAACACAGTATTGTGTCTTCATCCTAACATATCATCTTGTGAAAATATACAGCATATTTTGTCAAATTGTATGTGCAATTTGTGTTTCTTTACGTCCGTCTTGAAAATACTAGTTACACCTCAAAGTGACCTTTAAGGCAAAATACATGATAAAACAGTATGAAATAAATGACCAAATGCTTTGTAGATCGAGATAAAATCAACAGACAGTGTTTCTCTACCTCTATATATTCAAACACAACATAAGCTCAAAGCTGAGGGAAAAGATATACACAATTCAATACAACACAGTGAATGCAAGCTAGTCTCTATTTGAGCTTGAATTGTTAGAAGCTAAAAGAGAAGCTGAAAGTAAAGCTGAAAGAGAGGCTGAAAGTGAAGCTGAAAGAGAAGCTGAAAGTGAAGCTGAAAGTGAAGCTGAAAGAGAAGCTGAAAGTGAAGCTGAAAGAGAAGCTGAAAGTGAAGCTGAAAGTAAAGCTGATTATAAAATGTTATCTGTACTCTTTATCTACCCAGTCTTATAGTTCACAATACTTTATGTATTGGTGTTCTGTACTGACATATCTTGATGGAGTCTGATGCAGACAACTCTCAAGGTCTGTCCACGTATAGTGAAATGTATCTTGGTAGATAGACGGAGACACATACATATACACATTCTGAGACAAGCAAACACACAAATACGCGAACATGTAGACACCAAACATACAAACAAACGAACAAACACAAAAAGAGTTGTCAAGGTTTGTAAAAAAACTATGTGTGTCATTACCCCTATCTAAATCTGAAATCTGGCTTTGTCTCCATGGAAACGCCTTCTGTAATGTTCCACAGTAACAGGTGGAGGGGTGTGCAGAATACGCGCAGACTCTCTCTCTCTCTCTCTCTCTCTCTCTCTCTCTCTCTCTCTCTCTCTCTCTCTCTCTCTCTCTCTCTCTCCCTCCCTCCCACTCTCTCTCTCTCTCTCTCTCTCTCTCTCTCTCTCTCTCTCTCTCTCTCTCTCTCTCTCTCTCTCTCTCTCTCTCTCTCTCTCTCTCTCTCTCTCTCTCTCTCTCTCTCTCTCTCTCTCTCTCCTCCCTTCCTCCCTCCCCCCCCTCTTTATCTCTCTCGCTCTCTCTCTCTCCCCCCCCCCCTCTCTCTCTCTCTCTCTCTCTCTCTCTCTCTCTCTCTCTCTCTCTCTCTCTCTCTCTCTCTCTCCCCTCTCTCTCTCTCTATCTCTCTCCCTCTCTCTCTCCCCCCTCTCTCTCTCTCTCTCTGTCTATCCCTCCCCCTCTCTCTCTGTCTCACCCTCTCTCTCTCTTTCTCAATTTAAGGGCTCAACAAGGGAAACAAGGGAAACAAGTGGGAAACAAGTGAAATATATTTTTTTCAACTAAAGTGAAATTGCTTATATACAGTGATGTAACGATGTGCACTGGTTGCTCTTTTCTTGTGGCAACAGATCACACATGTTGCTGCTGTGATGGCACCCACTAGATATGGGAGATTGTCAAATTATTTGTGGGTCAGTGTAATCTGAGGGAAATGTGTGTCTCTAATATGGTCATACATTTGGCAGGAGGTTAGGAAGTGCAGCTCACTTTCCACCTCCTTTTTGGGCAGTTTGAACATAGCCTGTATTCTCTTGAGAACCAGGTCTGCAATGCTCACTCAGTATATACATAGTTAAAGAGTTCCTTAAGTTTGGGTCAGTCACAGCGGTCAGGTATTCTGCCACTGTGTACTCTCTGTTTTGGCCCAAATAGCATTCTGGTTTAATACATTTTTTTGTAAATTCTTTCCAATATGTCAAGTAATTATCTTTTGTTTTCTAATGATTTGGTTGGGTCTAATTCGGTTGCTCTCCTGGGGCTCTGTGGGTTCTGTTTGTGTTTGTGAACAGAGCCCCAGGACCTTCTTAGGGGACTCTTCTCCAGTTGTTATGGAAGGTCTGAGAATCGCTTCCTTTTAGGTGGATGTAGAATTTTACGTCTCTTTTCTGGATTTTGATAATTCTGCTCTGCATGCATTATTTGGTGTTTAGCGTTGTACACGGAGGAGTCTCAATTTGGTGTTTGTCCCATTTTGTTAATTCTTGGTTGGTAAGTGGACCCCAGACCTTTAAAAGCAATGAGTTCCATAACTGATTCAAGAATTTATAGTCAGATCCTAATTGGTATGTCAAAATGTATGTTCCGTTTGATGCAACGTAACGTAAACAACACTGCTAGCTAGCCTGCTAGCCCCCGAATAGCAACACTGCAGAAACTATTCACTCAACGGAACGACTTGATTAGTGTAGTGTCAAAATATCCCACTGCCAGCTGGCCTACTTCAGCAGTACTGTATCATTTTAATCATTTTAGTCAATAAGATTCTTGCTACAGTGGCTTAACTTTCTGAACATTAAAAGATGTGTAGTCCACTTGTCATTCCAATCTCCTTTGCATTGCGTAGCCTCTTCTGTAGCCTGTCAACTAGTTTTGTTTATCCCTGTTCTCTCCTCTCTAACAGACCATTGTGCTTCTGCGTTTGGAGAATGTGGACCCTACTCTGTGGTCCCAGCTTTTGTGAAAAACTGGAGTTCCAGGTCTCAGTAGCCTTTCTGGAACTGCCAATCTGCTGGTCAACAAGGCAGAGTTCATCTCAGCCTATGCCTCCCTCCAGTCCTCGACTTCTTGGCACTGACGGAAACATGGATCACCACAGACAACACTGCTACTCCTACTGCTCTCTCTTCGTCCGCCCACTGTTTTCACAAACACTTGGCACTCAGTCATGTATATGCGCCCACAGCCTCCCCCTTACAGACCCTTTGCGTCTGGTCAGCGGGGTGGTGGTGGGATCCTCATCTCTCCCAAGTGTGTCATTCTCTCTTTCTCCCCTACCCATCTGTCTATCGCCTCCTTTGAATTCCATGCTGTCACAGTTACTAGCCCTTTCAAGCTTAATATCCTTATCATTTATCGCCCTCCAGGTTCCCTCGGAGATTTGTTCATCAATGAGCTTGATGCCTTGATAAGCTCCTTTCCTGAGGACGGCTCACCTCTCTGTGTTTCTGGGCGACTTTAACCTCCCCACGTCTACCTTTGACTCTTTCCTCTCTGCCTCCTTCTTTCCACTCCTCTCCTATTTGACCTCACCCTCTCACCTTCCCCCCTACTCACAAGGCAGGCAATACGCTCGACCTCATCTTTACTAGATGCTGTTCTTCCACTAACCTCATTGCAACTCCCCTCCAAGTCTCCGACCACTGCCTTGTATCCTTTTCCCTCTCGCTCTCATCCAACACCTCAAACGGCACCCCACACACACAGAGATGGTATCGCGCCGTCCCAACCTTCGCACTCTGACTACTCTCTCCTCTTCCATCCTATCATCTCTTCCCTCCGCTCAAACCTTCTCCCACCTATCTCCTGATTCTGCCTCCTCAACCCTCCTCTCCTCCCTCTCTGCATCCCTTGACTCTCTATGTCCCCTATCCTCCAGGCCGGCTCGGTCCTCCTCCCGCTCCGTGGCTCGATGACTCATTGAGCTCACAGAACACAAATCCGGGTGCGGAAATGGAGGAAAATGCCTCCCTCTGGACCTGGCATCCTTTCACTCCCTCCTCTCTACATTTTCCTATCTGTCTCTTCTCTAACACTTTCATCACGCTAAATTCCAAGCATCTGCCTTAACCCTAGGAAGCTATTTGCCACCTTCTCCTTTTGAATCCTCCGCCCCTCCCCCCCTCCTCCTCTCTGCAGATGAATTCGTCAACCATTTTGAAAAGTGACCTTTAAGCAAAATCGACAGTATGAAATACATCCGCTTCCTAGTTTGCTAAAGTCAACAGACAGTGGTTCTGCTCACACTCTACCCTGTGCTCTGACCTCAACTCCCCTCTCTCTCCAGATGAAATTCACAATTCAATACAGCCGCCCAACACCTGCCTATTTGACCCTATCCCCTCCTCTCTTCTCCAGACCATTTCCGGAGACCTGAAAGTAAACCTCACGCTCATCAACTCATCCCTGACCGTTGGCTACGTTCCGTCTGAAAAGAAGCTGAGAGTTGCACCCCTTCTGAAAAAACCTACACTCGATCCCTCCGATGTCAACTGATTACAGACCAGTATCCCTTCTTTCTTTTCTCTCCAAAACTCTTGAAGTTCACAATCCTTGGCCAGCTCTCCCGCTATCTCTTCTGAATGACCTTCTTGATCCAAATCAGTCAGGTTTCAAGACTGTCATTCAACTGAGACTGCTCTCCTCTGTGTACGGAGGCGCTCATATACACTGCTAAAGCTAACTCTCTCTCCTCTGCTCTCATCCTTCTAGATCTATCGGCTGCCAAAAGAGTTTCGATACCGTGAACCATCAGATCCTCCTCTCCACCCTATCTAAATTGGGCATCTCCGGCTTTGTCTCCTGGATTCGTCCTACCTGACAGTTCGCTCCTACCAGGTGGCATAGAGAATCTGTCTCCTCACCACTCTCACCACTGTGTCCCCCAGGGCTCTGTTCTTGGCCCTCTCCTATTGCTATACACCAAGTCACTTGGCTCTGTCATAACCTCACATGGTCTCTCTTATCATTGCTATGCAGACGACACACAATTAATCTTCTCCTTTCCCCCTTCTGATGACCAGGTGGCGAATCGCATCTCTGCATGTCTGGCAGTTTATCAGTGTGGATGACGGATCACCACCTCAAGCTGAACCTCGGCAAGACGGAGCTGCTCTTCCTCCCGGGAAGGACTGCCCGTTCCATGATCTCGCCATCACGGTTGACAACTCCATTGTGTCCTCCTCCCAGAGCGCCAAGAACCTTGGCGTGATCCTGACAACACCCTGTCGTTCTCAACTAACATCAAGGCGGTGGCCCGTTCCTGTAGGTTCATGCTCTACAACATCCGAAATATATTTTGCCTCACACAGGAAGCGGCGCAGGTCCTAATCCAGGCACTTGTCATCTTTCTTCTGGATTACTGCAACTCGCTGTTGGCTGGGCTCCCTGCCTGTGCCATGTAAAACCCCTTCAACTCATCCAGTAATCCGCAGCCCGAAATGGTGTTGGATTCCCAAGTTTCTCACGTCAGAAGGCTCCTCCGTTCTCTCCACTGGCTTCAAGCTGTATTCCGCCAGACCAATGAGGGAACAGTTCCTTCAGTTTACCTCCAGGCTCTGACAGGCCCTACACCCAAACAAGGGCACTGCGTTCATCCACCTCTGGCCTGCTCCCTACCACTGAGGAAGTACAGTTTTCTCAGCCCAGTCAAAACTGTTCGCTGCCCTGGCTCCCCCAATGTGTGGAACAAACTCCCTCACGACGCCAGGACAGCGGAGTCTTCACCACCTTGTTAAGAACCTGAAACCCCACCTCTTTAAGGAATACCTAGGATTTTAATAATCCCCTCACCCCACCCCCCATAAGTTTTAGATGCACTATTGTTAAGTGTTTGTCCCATTTTGGATGTCATAAGGTAATGGACCAATTTGTAAGTCCTCTGATAAGAGCGTCTGCTAAATGACTTAAATGTAAATGTCGTTTGATGGCATAGAAGGCCCTTCTTGCATTGTCTCTCAGAACGTTCACAGCTTTGTGGAAGTTACCTGTGGTGCTGATGTTTTTGCTGAGGTATGTGTAGTTTTTTGTGTGCTGTCGGACAACGGTGTCTGGATGGAATTTGTATTTGTGGTCCTGGCCAACGGCCCTTTTTTGGAACACCATTATTTTTGTCTTACTGAGATTCACTGTCAGGGCCCAGGTCTGACAGAATCTGTGTAGAATTTCTAGGTGCTGCTGTATGTCCTCCTTCGTTGGGGACAGAAGCACCAGATCATCTGCAAAAAGTAGACAATTAACCTCAGATTCTAGTAAGGTGAGGTCTGGTGCTGCAGACTGTTCTAGTGCCCTCGCCAATTCGTTGATATATATGTTGAAGAGGTTGAGGCTGAAGCTGCATCCCTGTCTCACCCCCGACCCTGTGTGAAGAAATTTGTGATTTTTGCCAATTTTAACACCACACTTGTGTACATAGATTTTATAATGTCATATGTTTTTCCCCCAACACTACTTTCCATCAATTTGTATTACAGACCCTCATGTCAAATTGAGTTGAAAGCTTTTTTGAATTCGACAAGGAATGAGAAGGCTTTGTTTGCAAATTTCTCTCAATGTCTCTCTCCCCCTATCCCACCCTCTCTCTTTCTCTATGTGTTCTGATTAGATAATGAACTCTACTGTATCTGTCCCATTGATCCACTGTGTTGCCTGATAACCTTCCCATCAGCAAGGTAACATCACCCCCGAGGCTTAGGGCAGAGCTGTGTGGGTTTATGTATGTGTGTGTGCATGTGTGTGTGTAGGTGTGTGTACGTGTGAGTGTGCATGTGTGTGTGCGTGCGTGTTGCCGAGGGCAGAGAAGGCAGGGCAGGTCATCTGTTCTCTGACCAGGAGTATTTGTAAAATCTGATTAGAGTATTGGATTCTCTTTAGTAGAAGGCAGTCAAGCTGGCCCACAATCAGCCTAGCAGTACAGAAAACAGAGCTGCCTCTATAAAGACATCATGCAAGATGATAATATGTGACGGATCACCTCCAGGTAGGCAGATGTCCAGTTTTTTCAGTGCATTAAACGTTGTATGTGACGGTGTTTAAAACGTTATCTAACACAGCACTGTTTCACTAAGTATGTATATTAGTCTTTGTTTGTCTGTTGATGTAAACCTGTTCTTCCATTTTAGCAGATGGTCAACAGTGACCACACAGCAGATGGTCAACAGTGACCACACAGCAGATGGTCAACAGTGACCACACAGCAGACGGTCAACATTGATCACACAGCAGACAATCAACAGTGACCACACAGCAGACGATCAACAGTGACCACACAGCAGACGATCAACAGTGACCACACAGCAGACGATCAACAGTGACCACACAGCAGACGGTCAACAGTGACCACACAGCAGATGGTCAACAGTGACCACACAGCAGACGGCAGTGACCACACAGCAGAAGGTCAACAGTCAACAGTGACCACACAGCAGACGATCAACAGTGACCACACAGCAGATGGTCAACAGTGACCACACAGCAGACGGTCACCAGTGACCACACAGCAGATGGTCAACAGTGACCATACAGCAGACGGTCAACATTGATCACACAGCAGATGGTCAACATTGATCACACAGCAGACGGTCAACAGTGACCACACAGCAGACGGTCAACAGTGACCACACAGCAGAAGGTCAACAGTGACCACACAGCAAACGGTCAACAGTGACCACACAGCAGACGGTCAACAGTGACCACACAGCAGACGGTCAACAGTGACCACACAGCAGATGGTCAACAGTGACCACACAGCAGAAGGTCAACAGTGACCACACAGCAGATGGTCAACAGTGACCACACAGCAGATGGTCAACAGTCACCACACAGTAGATGGTCAACAGTGATCACACAGCAGATGGTCAACTCTTACTTTCTAAGATCTGTTTCATAGACACAGAGCAACAACTGAGAAGCTAGTCAACAATTAGACATAAACAAGCAAAGAAACATGCACACACACACACACACACACACACACACACACACACACACACACACACACACACACACACACACACACACACACACACACACACACACACACACACACACACACACACACACACACACACACACACACACACACACACACACACACACAGATTGATCAGTGAGTCCATGTACACATCCTCAGCAGCAGCCCCGCCTCTCTACCACTCTGAGGAGGAGGTATTAAAATATACCAAAAGAATAAGGAACTTCTGATACATAATTTAAGTCTGTTATAAGTGACGTTCGGGCTTCTTGATGTTTGTCATTTTTGAAAGCCAATAAGAGAAATAGAAGCTTTATCAAGCAGAATTCAGAAGTCCATGACCCTTTGGAGTGAAATTTCAGCCCTGGAGAATTTCTTCTGAAGATATATTCATTATATTATAATATGTTTTGGAAGAAATATAGCAGACAAAAACACCACATTAGACTCAACAACCCAATATGTCTGACACTCTGAAGTCAAATAAAAAATGCATTAGCACTTTTTTACAGCTTTTAACTAGACCAGACAACCAATAACAGCAATCTGCTTGATTGACAGCTAGTGTGTTAGCAAAACCAAAGTGAAGTGAGGCACCGCCTTACCTTGTCTGACGTCCCTGGGGGCTATGGCAATGGCATTGTTATGGTGCAGCTCTGTGACGCAGCAATCCTCAGGTAACAGCGATCCGTTGTTATGGGGCGTTGACGGGAGAAGGGGTACAGGCTGAGCCATGATCACATTGTTGTTGGGACACACACACCCCGTCTGAGTAACTCTGCAACCGTCACCGTCAGCAGCGTCACCGTCTCCATGACGACCATTGCGCAGGCACTCCTCAAACCATCTGCAGAGTACTCCACAGGTGAACTGGCTGGAGTTCTCATTGTTGATTAGCAAAACCTCGACTAGCCGGAGTTCTAGCGTTTCCTTGGTTACCGGCGGTTCATCAGGTGACGGTAGTCTCGACAGGCATAGCTCAACAAAGTTCTTGTCGAACTGTAAAAATGAATATGGTCCTTCCGATTCTAATTGGCTGCCGCAAAGGTCTATCACGTCCTGAGTTGATGTCTGTAGATCCAGCGGGCAGCTCTGATTGGCTAGATGATGGTCGAGTGGGAGGAGCATGGGGGAGTGTGATTGACAGATGGAGGGGTGACGGGTGAATCGGAGATAGAGGGAATACTTGGTGGGATCGGGGTTCTCCAACGACCAGGAACAGCCCGGCACCCGGGACGGGAACAGCTCTCTCAGAGAGAAAGATCCATACAGTACCCCTGCTACCAGGCTGGAGCACTGGGAGGGGAGGCTGCCCCCCTCTGCCTCCCTGGGAGAGACGCCACTGGCAGCCCCATAGGCAGCGGCCAGGGTAGAAAGAGGAGCTAGAGCTAGAGGAACTAGAGCAGCCACGGCCCAGGCCACACTGAGGAGGGACGACAGCACACACAGACACACCCCGCCAGTAGTGTTCATCCTATGTCATTCGTCCTGCAGAAAAAGAGATAGGGAGTCAGGAAGGGAGAGAGGTAGAGTGAGAGTGAGAGAGATATAGAGAAGGGAGGGAGAGATGTAGAGAGAGGGAAGGAGAGAGGCAGAAATGGGGAGAGGAGAAGGAAGAGAGAACAGAGTCAGTACTTTTGAGAAAACAGAAATCAATTTCAAAACAGTATGTCTGGCAGAATGAGAATGTGATATACCAATATCAGTCTCAATTCTCTCTCTTCACATGCTTTCTCCCTCACAGTCTCTCTCCCCTCACATTCTCTCTCCCTCACATTCTCTCTCACGCACAGTCTCTCTCCCCTCAGAGTCTAATAATAACAAAGTTTATGGTCATGGTTCCGTCATGAAGGTCGCTCTGCCTCTGACACACACACACACACACACACACACACACACACACACACACACACACACACACACACACACACACACACACACACACACACACACACACACACACACACACACACACACACACACACACACACACACACACACACACACACACACTCTCCCCTGGCGGGCTGGATTAAAGGGGCTGATGATTTGGCTGTTGAGACGTGAACAATGTACCCCACTCCACACAGCCCTGCTGGGACAGACTCACCCCTCCAGACACACACACACACACACACACACACACACACACACACACACACACACACACACACACACACACACACACACACACACACACACACACACACACACACACACACACACACACACACACACACACACACACACACACACACACACCCTGCCGAGTGTCTTGCCTAAGTCGATGGGGCAAACCATTACCCTCGTCGTCACAGTGCCACCAGCCTGATCTTTACACATACACGCTTACACTCACACACACAAACATGTCCACACACATACATACAGACATACATACAGACATACATACAGACATACATACAGACATACATACAGACATACAGACATACATACAGACATACATACAGACATACATACAGACATACATATAGACATACATACACACATACATACACACATACATACACACATACATACAGACATACATACAGACATACATATAGACATACATACACACATACATACAGACATACATACAGACATACATACAGACATACATACACACATACATACAGACATACATACAGACATACATACAGACATACATACAGACATACATACACACATACATACAGACAGACATACATACAGACATACATACAGACATACATACAGACATACATACAGACATACATACAGACATACATACAGACATACATACACACATACATACAGACATACATACAGACATACATACAGACATACATACAGACATACATACAGACATACATACAGACATACATACAGACATACATACAGACATACAGACATGCATACAGACATACTGATCCAATAAGGGCCGCAAAAAAAGCGAAAGAAAATCAACCGTTCATTCATATTTTATTCAGTTTTACCTCACGTTCACTTCTAAGAGGCTTTCAAATGCCTCAACATGGACATGAAGATTTAATGGCAGAAACACTGAGTGCAGTTCTATCAACTGGTGTACGCTCAACTCAATTAACTTCATGATAAATGCACACACACTCCAAACCAGTCTGTCTCCCTGATGATGGAAATGTGAGTTTAACTCATTATGAGTCAACCCTTTTGAAGTTGCCTGTTTCTACCCACTCATGTGGGTTATATTTTGTTGTTATTTATTTAACTAGGCAAGATAAGAACAAATTCTTATTTACAATGATGGCCTAGGAACAGTGAGTTAACTGCCTTGTTCAGCGGCAGAATGACAGATTTTTAGCTTGCCAACTGGGAGATTCGATTGAGCAAAATTTCAATTATGGTCCCAATGCTCTAACCACTAGGCTACCTGCCGCCCCATATGATCAGTAGGGCTGGCAGAATTATCGTATAATCATGTAACAGTCAATTAGGGGAAATAATTGTGAACTTAAAATAAGAATGTGATGTGGTGGCTGGTGAAACTTTGCTTCTTGAAAGTCCAATATCTTGAAAACATATCTGCTGACATGCACAAAAATGCCTGCTCCACTCAGCCTGCACTGGGAGTCTGGGCTCCCCATGGAGCGCACCCTGCCTGCTCCACTCAGCCTGCACTGGGAGTCTGGGCTGCACCCTGCCTGCTCCACTCAGCCTGCACTGGGAGTCTGGGCTGCACCCTGCCTGCTCCACTGAGCCTGCACTGGGAGTCTGGGCTGCACCCTGCCTGCTCCACTGAGCCTGCACTGGGAGTCTGGGCTGCACCCTGCCTGCTCCACTGAGCCTGCACTGGGAGTCTGGGCTGCACCCTGCCTGCTCCACTGAGCCTGCACTGGGAGTCTGGGCTGCACCCTGCCTGCTCCACTGAGCCTGCACTGGGAGTCTGGGCTGCACCCTGCCTGCTCCACTGAGCCTGCACTGGGAGTCTGTGCTGCTCCCTGCCTGCTCCACTGAGCCTGCACTGGGAGTCTGGGCTGCACCCTGCTGCTCCACTCAGCCTGCACTGGGACTCTGGGCTGCACCCTGCCTGCTCCACTGAGCCTGCACTGGGAGTCTGGGCTGCACCCTGCCTGCTCCACTGAGCCTGCACTGGGAGTCTGGGCTGCACCCTGCCTGCTCCACTGAGCCTGCACTGGGAGTCTGGGCTGCACCCTGCCTGCTCCACTCAGCCTGCACTGGGAGTCTGGGCTGCATCATCTTAAACTCCCCAGTCATGCAGCACAGAAGTCAACACTCTTGAATAATGCGATAAGACATGTAGAAATGTTGAAACGGTTCATTACTGTTCTCAAAATAATGTCCATGACAACATACAGGCTAGAATAAATTTACGATGCAAGAAGATACCTGAACCTTCCAGCTTCGTAGGCTAACTTTCCTTTACAGCTGAAACTAACATCAATTCAACACCTTCGTACTTTGTTTGTGATAAAATGGAAATCATAATGCAAAATATGCTGATTTAAAACCTGATTGCCACCAAAAACGTTATCCATTCACTTAATCGGTCTCCCTCACGTCTCTCCCTCAGCCAAAGATTATATTGCCTCAGCAAACTGAGGACTCTGACAGGCTGCACCACTCCTGGCTTGTGAATGACAGTCATTACTGGTTAAAGAGACACACACTTTTATAAAATAAGCTACATCGATGCAAATGTGATTGATCAGTACAATAAAATGGAAGGGAAACAGCCCCATGAAATCATACAAAGCATCCACACATTCTTAGGCTACATCTTGATTTACCCAGTTTATCAATAGAGATTTACCATTCAAATAAATGATTGCCATTATGTTGTTTGTAGTTAGATTGGTAAAAACAAAGTCAAATGGATTGTATAATTGGTTCCTAAATGCACACATGGCTGTCTCTGAAGAATGCTGGCATAAAACTTTTCAAATGTAATAACATTGAACCTTAAAGATGCCAAATGATTGAACAGAGCATTAGCTGAGTTTATCTGTCTGGATCAAGTGCCATTCTGTGACTTTGGCTAATATGCCTTCTACAGATTAACATTTTTACATAAAGTTGGTCATCATTTTACGAGCAGAAGGGCACAGCTGGGAGGAAAAGCTTCATTTCCTACATTTCCAAGCAGTCAAATGTTTTTCTTTATTAGCCAAGTGTGTCACCAAAGCTACGGTATGTTAGTAGCTCATTTTCAAAGATGCATTATGATGCTTTACAAGTTCAAAAACTTTTGCATCAAAAATAATAATAACCGTGGCCCAGAGAGAGAGAGAGAGAGAGAGAGAGAGAGAGAGAGAGAGAGAGAGAGAGAGAGAGAGAGAGAGAGAGAGAGAGAGAGAGAGAGAGAGAGAGAGAGAGAGAGAGAGAGAGAGAGAGAGAGAGAGAGAGAGAGAGAGAGAGAGAGAGAGAGAGAGAGAGAGAGAGAAGAAGGACACAGAAACAGGTTGTTATTGTAATGCATACTGTACACTTAGGTTATTATTCTAATACAACCAGTTCATTGATTAATGGATAGTGGCCACACTAAAAGAGATCAGATCTTTCTAACCAGGTGTAAATGGTCCATTATGATCCACTGTGGGTAACCACCTCTGGAAGAGGACAAGGACAGATATCACTGCCAAGTGTCAGAGCACCAACTCATTAAATATAATGGGAAATGTGAGACAGAGGAGAAAAGAGAGAGAAAGAGAGAGAGACAAAGAAAGAGACAGAGGGGTTCATTTCATGACTGCTGCTTATCTTCATACACTGATGCGTTTTCCATTAAGAGCTGACAGAGAACTGCTTTACTCTGGGTAACAATAGGTCCAGGACTGGCCAAGTGTAGACACTCACACACGCACACACACACTGCAGATCTATTTCAGGGTGTAGGACAGTTATGGGAAGCTGCCCCGTGCAAATATTACAGAGAATTAAATTACACAGAGCCCAGGGAATCAAGCATTAGATAGCTAGATAAATGAACGGTGTTGAAAAACATTTTTGTCAAATATTTCCCTTTTGTGCCTTATCAAAAAAGTATTATGCAATGTCATGTGTGTGTATGTGCATATTATATGTGCATGACCATGTGTGTGTGTGTGCATATCATATGTGCATGACCATGTGTGTGTGTGTGCTTTTCTCTTCATTCTCTGATGAAAGGGCTGCTATAAGAGGCTGAGGGGCTAAAGGCCACTTTAAGAAACTGAAGGGCTGATGGTAAGAGGCTGAGGGCCAGTGATAGAGACTATGTCAAGAGTCTCCCTACAAAGGACTGTGACAATGAGCGACTGTGAGGAGGGTACAGCTAGTCTTCACTAATGAGTCTCACAAAGACATGAAAGGAAAAGAGGGAGAGAGTGAGGGAGGAGAGCAAGATAGAAGGTAGGCAGGTAGGCAGGTAGAGGGCTAGGACTGGAGATGGAGAGAGAAAGAGAGAGTGAGAGAGAGAAGAGTGTTGGGGTGGAGAGATGAAGAGAGAGGACAGGGTCAGGGAAGGAGTGGAGGGGGAAAGGAGACGCTAGAGATACAGATGAATAGATAGATGGAGGGGGTTAAAGGGGTTTAGAGTGGGGTAGAGGGGGAAAGGGGGGGGTTAGTTTATATATGTATGTATATACTGTATATATATACTGTATATATATATATACACCTTTGTTTAACTAGGCAAGTTAGTCAAGAACAAATTCTTATTTACAATGACGGCCTACCAAAAGGAAACAATGTGCATTGACATTTCCCGAAAGTATTTAGAATACAAAAGCCAGTCAATATCAGCCACCCACAGCTCAGTTCCCTCTCTCATTCTGTCCTTCTCTTCCTCTTCCTCAGTGAAGAAATGTTCTAAGCAGGAGATCACACAGGTAAGAACAGAGACAAAGGAAAAAGAAAGTGACAGAAAGAGACAAAACACACACAACACACAGCTGCTTTCACTTATTAGCAGGGAATGCTTGCTTTGAAATGCACAGCTACAACCAGCGAACGTGGAGTAACCATGGCAATTTATCAGTTTTGAATGTTAGACTTTTTTTCCGGTATTTTTCTTCGTTTTTTTAAAAGGCTTACCTCATGGGTGGCGGCCTAGGGAAACCCCTTCACATCGTAACATTTTGACTTTTAGATTCTTGAAAAGTACAAACTTTCCCAAATCCAGGTATTTTTAAATCACTGAAATCTCTTTATCAGAACCCGAGTTATGAGCTTTTAAAGTTGACTTCAGTTGACATGAAGTAAAAAAAGAGAAAACTTGTATTATTTTGAAACAGCAACTGCTGGTATGGTTTACATTAATTAATGTAACTAATTATTATATTGTACAATACTAGATACAGTGCCTTGGATTTCTTCTTATTACAAAGTGGGATTAAAATGGATTTCATTGTCATTTTCTGTCAACAAATCTACGCAAATCTACTCTGTAATGTCAAATCGAAGAACAATTCCTTCTTTAAGATGAATACAAATTTGATATATAGTGCATACATTAAGTATTCAGCCCCTTTGTTGAGGCAAGTCTAAATTCGTTCACGAGGAAAATTTGCCTCAACAAATCCCATAAATTACATGTTGTGTGACATATTAGGGGTTGATATGGGGTTGATATGATTTTTGAATGACTAACCCTTCCTTTGTCCCACATACATGCAACATATGTAAGGTCCCTCAGTCAAGTACTTCAAGCACACATTCAACTACAATGACCAGGGAGCTTTTTGAAAGCCTCATAAAGAAGGGCAGCGACTGGTAGAGGAGTAACAATAACAATCTCTTTAAGCATGGTCAAGTGACTAATTATGCCGTGGATTATATATGAAACCACCCAGACACATAGGTCACTGGGGATTTTTAAAACAGCTACAGTTACAGAGTTCAATCTCATTGTATTAATTCCACATTAATGACTTAAATTACATAGTGAAAAGAAGAATACAAATATAGAGAATACAAATATTCCAAAACATGCATCTTGTATGCAACAAGACACTAAAGTAATACTACAAAAAATAAACACGGCAACGTGGTACCCTTTTTGGCATAAATACAAACCCTTGTATTTGGGGCAAATCCAACACACCACTGAGTAACTGCCTCTTTATTTTCCAGCATGGTGGTGACTGCATCATAGTATGGG
The DNA here is from genome assembly GCF_021184085.1 of Oncorhynchus gorbuscha. Classification (NCBI taxonomy): domain Eukaryota; kingdom Metazoa; phylum Chordata; class Actinopteri; order Salmoniformes; family Salmonidae; genus Oncorhynchus; species Oncorhynchus gorbuscha. Next base: position 47,077,136 of record NC_060196.1, on the reverse strand, counting down.
TATGCTTGACATCGGCAAATACTGGGGAGTTTTTTCAGGATACAAAAATAACTAGCTAAGCACAGGCAAAATCCTAGAGGAAAACCTGTTTCAGTCTGATATACAGAGCCACTGGGAGAGGAAGTTACAGTTTTGAATGAAATATGCTTTAAAATCTTTGGCAATACTTGAAAAATGAGGTTGAAGTTTGAATTATGAAAAGAATGTGCTAATATTGCACAATCTAGGTGTGTAAAGCTCTTATCAATTTACCCAAGAAAACTCAAAGGTGTTTCTAACATGTATTAAGTCATGACTATGAATACTTATGCAACAACTATATTTTAGTCATTTATTTATATCAATCTTTTTTAAGTACATTTTTCTTCCATTTTGTATTTTATGTAGATATGTTGACAAATAATTACAATTAAATCAATTTTAATCACACTTGGTTACACAATAAAATACACATATATTTGAATTGAAGCCAAAGCAATGTAAATTTCAGTGTGATTATGAACAGTCAACAACAAATCCTTAGAAAGAAAAACATTAAAGAAACTATGTACAATACAACACATATCCATAATTGATATTCAGCTTGCAGGAACGGGTACTGGAATGAGTTGCCGACATCACCATGGCCAGGAGGAACAATCTCATCTACTGAGAGATGAGATAAAATCAGTTTTTCATAGAGGCATAGTAAAAACAATGCAAATACTCACAACATAAACCTACTGTATAACTGATTAGAGAACAGTAAAATAGTACAGTACAATTGTGTAAAAGCAAATAAAGGGATTCGGTAGTGTTGTCTGTTGACTGTGACCTGGTGTTGTTGAAGGCCCAGATGCAAATGGCCAAGAAGGATCTAATTCATATTAATATTAATGAATGTGACTCTCTCTCTCTGACAAACAAACACAAAGAGAACTCTACAACACACAAACAAAAATGACTAGGTCATCGTTCTTACCTTAGCGGAGTTCTTCATGGTGATGACCACCTTGGATCCTGCACTGGTCTGCAGATCCATGAGCATGCCCATTCCCTTCACTATCTTACCCCGAGGGAAGAGAACATGTTTCAGTGCTGTATCAGTCTTATTCATTTGGGTCCACAAAAAAAGTGAATTGTCTTGGAGACCAAATGTTTTAAACACACACACACACACACACACACACACACACACACACACACACACACACACACACACACACACACACACACACACACACACACACACACACACACACACACACACACACACACACACACACACACACACACACACACACACACACACACACACACAAAGGTCATTCCTCCTCTTCAAACAGCCATGTTTATATCATGTCTATCTTCATTGATTCAAATTAACTTGTTTGCTAGCTAACTTGTTTTGTGGGATACAGTGATGAAAAATACCACAGATTATGAAATATTCAGTGAAACATTTAGGCTAAAATAAGCTGTAGCAGCTTGTCTTCAAACTTGTCTTCAATAGTACTGTCACTTCAACAGGACTGGCTATAGCCTACCATGAACAAAGATAGAGTAGATGCAGGTAATGAAGGCCTGAGTTTATAAAGTTAATGCGTTGTGTACTTAACTAGCTAGCTAACTAGCTAAACATACCTTGTTTGCTCCTCGTTGAAGATGCTCTATCATCTCTCCATCCATGATGTGGTGACAGACGATTGTTGGGAACACTCGTAAAATAATCCTTCCTTACAGGTAATTCAGAGCATACTGTCAGCTCCGCTCAACGTAGTGACAACTAACTAGGAGGCTAGCTAAATAACACAGCTAGAATCATTGCTATTTAGAAATAAAAACTGTGACAGTAGATGGGAGGGGTTAGGCGTAGCTGAAGGATGCAACTAAAAACAAACAAAATATAACTATTGTAAAATATACCGTGTCCCAAAAATGTAAACTACCGATCAAAAGTTAAGAACACCAACTCATTCAAGGGTTTTTCTTTATTTTAACTATTGCCTACACTGTATAATAATAGTGAATACATCAAAAAATGTGAAATAACACATATGGAATCATGTAGTATCCAAAAAAGTGATAAACAAATCAAAATATATTTTATATTTGAGATTCTTCAAATAGCCACCGTTTGCCTTGATGACAGCTTTGTACACTCTTGGTATTCTCTGAACCAGCTTCACCTGGAATGAGTTCCCACATATGCTGAGCACTTGTTGGCTACGTTTCCTTCACTCTGCAGTCGGACTCATCCCAAACCATGTCAATTTGGTTGAGGTCGGGGGATTGTGGAGGCCAGGTCATCTGATGCAGCACTGCATCACTCTCTTTCTTGGTAAAATATCCCGTACACAGCCTGGAGGTGTGTTGGGTCATTGTCCTGTTGAAAAACAGATGACAGTCCCACTAAGCCCAAACAAGATAGGACGGTGTATCGCTGCAGAATGCTGTGGTAGCCATGCTGTTTAATTGTGCCTTGAATTCTAAATAAATCACAGACAGTGTCACCAGCCAAGCACCCCCACATCATAACACCTCCTGCTCCATTCTTTACGGAGGGAAAAACACACCGCATCTCACAAAGATACGGCGGTTGGATCCAACCATCTCCAATTTGGACTCCAGACCAAAGGACATATTTCCAACGGTCTAATGTCCATCGCTCATGATTCTTGGCCCAAGTAAGTATTTTATTATTATTGGTGTGTTTTAGTAGTGGTTTCTTTGCAGCAAATCGACCTGATTCACACAGTCTCCTCTGAACATTTGATGTTGACATGTGTCTGTTACTTGAACTATGTGAAGCATTTATTTGGGCTGCAATTTGGTAACTCTAATGAACTTATCCTCTGCAGCAGAGGTAACTCTGGGTCTTCCATCCCTGTGGCGGTCCTCACGAGAGCCAGTTTCCTCATTGCACTTGATGGTTTTTGTGACTGCACTTCAAGAAACTTTCGAAGTTATTGAAATGTTACATATTGACTGATCTTCATGTCTTAACGTAATGATGGACTGTCATTTCTCTTTGCTTATGTGAGCGGTTCTTCCATAACATGGCCAGGTTTTTACCACCCCTACCTTCTCACAACACAACTGATTGACTCAAACACATTATTTAAGAAGGAAAGACATTACACAAATGTACTTTTAACAAGGCACACCAGTAAATTGAAATGCATTCCAAGTGACTACCTCATGAAGCTGGTTGAGAGAATGACAAGAGTGTGCAAACCTGTCATCAGCACTATTGTAAAGTGACTGTTCCACTGGATGTCATAAGGTGAATGCACCAATTTGTAAGTCGCTCTGGATAAGAGCATCTGCTAAATGACTTAAATGTAAATGTAAATGTAAATGCAAAGGGTGGCTATTTGAATAATCTCAAAAATAAAATATATTTAGATTGGTTGTACACTTTTTTGGTTACCACATTATTTTATATGTGCTATTTCATAGTTTTGATGTCTTCAATATTTTTCTACAACGTAGAATATAAAGAAATAAAGAAAAACACTAAAGAGGCATTTCTGCTGCCTCTGAAAAACATCAGAAGAAAGATGCCCAGGGTCCCTGCTCATCTGTGTGAACTTGCCTTAGGCATGCTGCAAGGAGGAAGGAGGACTGCAGATGTGGCAGGGCAATACATTGCAATGTCCATACTGTGAGAAGTCTAAGACAGGGCTACAGGGAGACAGGACGGACAGATGATCATCTTCGCCATGGCAGACCACATGTAACAACACCTGCACAGGATCGGTACATTCGAACATCACACCTGCGGGACAGGTACAGGATGGCAACAACAACTGCCCGAGTTTCACCAGGAATGCCCAATCCCTCCATCAGTGCTCAGACTGCCCACAATAGTCTGAGAGAGACTGGATTGAGGGCTTGTAGGCCTGTTGTTGTTATGACTTCTATGAATGGTGGGTGGAGGAGTCAATCGCAGAGCGCAGGTAGTTCCGTACGTGGATCTTTTATTCAAATGACAGGGGAAAAAACGGGAAAAAACGGACATGCAAAACACAAGGGCGCATGAAACAACCCGTCCAAATAAACAGGACTAACTAAAACTGTCCGGAAAAATAGAGACCACAATAATAAACCAACACCAATAAACAGAGAACACGCCCACACAATACCCAGCGGACCTAGTGCCCTTAAATAACCTACAAACTAATCTAAACTCAAAACAGGTGTAACCAATAAAACAGAGAACACGCCCACACAATACCCAGCGGACCTAGTGCCCTTAAATAACCTACAAACTAATCTAAACTCAAAACAGGTGTAACCAATAAAACAGAGAACACGCCCACACAATACCCAGCGGACCTAGTGCCCTTAAATAACCTACAAACTAATCTAAACTCAAAACAGGTGTAACCAATTAGACCCAATAAACAGAGAACAAGCCCGCACAATACCCAGCGGGCCTAGTGCCCTTAAATAGCCTACAAACTAAACTAAACTCAAAACAGGTGTAACCAATAAAACAGAGAACACGCCCACACAATACCCAGCGGACCTAGTGCCCTTAAATAACCTACAAACTAATCTAAACTCAAAACAGGTGTAACCAATTAGACCCAATAAACAGAGAACAAGCCCGCACAATACCCAGCGGACCTAGTGCCCTTAAATAGCCTACAAACTAAACTAAACTCAAAACAGGTGTAACCAATAAAACAGAGAACACGCCCACACAATACCCAGCGGGCCTAGTGCCCTTAAATAGCCTACAAACTAAACTAAACTCAAAACAGGTGTAACCAATAAAACAGAGAACACGCCCACACAATACCCAGCGGACCTAGTGCCCTTAAATAACCTACAAACTAAACTAAACTCAAAACAGGTGTAACCAATAAAACAGAGAACAGGCCCGCACAATACCCAGCGGGCCTAGTGCCCTTAAATAGCCTACAAACTAAACTAAACTCAAAACAAGTGTAACCAATTAGACCCAATAAACAGAGAACAGGCCCGCACAATACCCAGCGGGCCTAGTGCCCTTAAATAGCCTACAAACTAAACTAAACTCAAAACAGGTGTAACCAATTAGACCCAATAAACAGAGAACAAGCCCGCACAATACCCAGCGTGCCTAGTGCCCTTAAATAGCCTACAAACTAAACTAAACTCAAAACAGGTGTAACCAATTAGACCCAATAAACAGAGAACAAGCCCGCACAATACCCAGCAGGCCTAGTGCCCTTAAATAGCCTACAAACTAAACTAAACTCAAAACAGGTGTAACCAATTAGACCCAATAAACAGAGAACAAGCCCGCACAATACCCAGCAGGCCTAGTGCCCTTAAATAGCCTACAAACTAAACTAAACTCAAAACAGGTGTAACCCAACTAACAGAAACAAAAGGAACGGGAATCGAATGCAGCTCATAGGACGGCGACGACGACCACCGAGCGCCGCCCGAACAGGAAGAGGCACCATCTTAGGCAGGATTCACAACAGTTGTAAGGCAGGTCCTCACCAGACAACACCGGCAACAACGTCGCCTATGGGCACAAACCCACCATCGCTGGACCAGACAGGACTGGCTAAATGTTATCTTCACTGATGAGTCGTGGTTTTGTCTCACCAGGGGTGATGGTCGGATTCGCGTTTATCGTCGAAGGAATAAACGTTACACCGAGGCCTGTACTCTGGAGTGGGATCGATTTGGAGGTGGATGGTCAGTCTGGGGCGGTGTGTCACAGCGTTGTCTGACGGAGCTTGTTGTCATTGCAGGCAATCACAATGCTGTGCGCTACAGGGAAGAGATCCTCCTCCCTCATGTGGTACCCTTCCTACAGGCTCATACTGCTCGTTCTGCTCGTTCTGTGGGTGACTTTCTGCAAGACAGGAATGTCAGTGTTCTGCCATGGCCAGCAAAAAGCCCAGATCTCAATCCCATCGAGCACGTATGGGACCTGTTGGATCGGAGGGTGAGGGCTAGGGCCATTCCCCCCAGAAATGTCCGGGAACTTACATGTGCATCGGTGGAAAACTGGGGTAACATCTCACAGCAAGAACTGGCAAATCTGGTGCAATGCATAAGGAGCAGATGCACTGCAGTACTTGATGCAGTTGGTGGCCACACCTGATACTGACTGTTACTTTTGATTTTGACCCCCCCTTTGTTCAGGAACACATTATTCCATTTCGGTTAGTCCCATGTCTGTGGAACTTGTTCAGTTTATGTCTCAGTTGTTGAATCTTGTTATGTTCATACAAATATTTAAGTTTGCTGAAAATAAACATAGTTGACAGTGAGAGAAAGTTTCTCTTCTTGCTGAGTTTAGTTTGTATAAGATGGAAGTAGAAGCCTAAGAGTTGTTGTCCATTCATTATTAGGGGAAAATAATAAAGGAAAATATATTTAAAAAATTTGCGAAAACATTATGGGGATTGGAAATGATGCAGACAATTACATTGATGGAAGCCACAATCTATCTGCAATATTAAGGCTGATCTACCCCATAAAAAACGATCATTCATGCATGACTAACTAGAAAAAGGGAAGACTTCTCACCTGTGCACTCGTTGACATCCCCTCAAATATTAAAAGCAGTGGATTGGTGTAACTGTATTGGTAGCCAATTCATCTACTCCTATCCAATGCTTTTATATCTGTGAGGGAAATGGAGAGTATTTTTCAAAACCTTTGTAACAGCACTCACTGTAACCCCTAGTTTCCGGTTTACAAGTCATCTCCCAACGTTCTCAGACATTAATGAATGTTGAGTACTGACTTGTATTATGGGTGACCTGGCTGATCCAATATCATAGACAGTGAGACAGACCTGCCATGCAGCTCCGACTTTGGTTACATTAGGCAACACATCGCAAATTTTTTAAATTGAGAAATACTGTACTAAACGTCTTAGTTAGATGTAAAATTCTGCAACTAAAACGTCCTCTGCAAAAACTTCTAAATTAATGACAGATTTATTGAGTTATGTTAGATTCATTCTGGGGAATTTGAGGAAGTGAAATAGGCTTCTACAGTGTATCGTGGAGGACCATCATAATTAACCAAATGCAGAATTGGTAAGGAAACACACCTCCAAGACTGAATTCTCATTTGTCTAATGGACAACGGAAAAACACAAGTGCCAAACAACATATTCAGTGGATCTTTAAGTAATCATACAATATTTTTATATTACTAGAAAATGAAGAGTAACCAAAACAACCAATATCTCAATTTCCACAAAAACAGAACGTCGTTGCATTTTGGCCTTTTCCCAACAGTGAATTGGGATGACATCCGACGAGCTAAGTGATGGAAGTGACTGATCATGTCTGTGTGTGAGTGTGTGTGCTTGTGAATGTGTGTTTGCATTTGAGTGTGTGTGTGTGTGCACCCGCGATCTAAGGCCAGTGTTATGTTGGTCGCTGCAGTCTCTCTGTAGTTAGGTTTGGATTCATGGGAGTAAGCTGATCCTAGATCTGTGATATGGACAACCTATATTATTGTAGCATAATGGTATAATAGTTTAGTCTAGAGGACTGTAATAGAGAGTTGTTAAGGTTTTCTTCCGGTGAAGGAGAGGAGGACCAAAATTCAGCGTGGTTATCTACATACTGTCACACCTTGGTCTTAGTAATTTTGTGTTTTCTTTCTTTATTTGGTCAGGCCAGGGTGTGACATGGGTTACTGTGGTGTGTTTTTGTCTTAGGGGTTTTGTGGGGTGTAAACGTAGTCTATGGCTGCCTGAGGCGGTTCTCAATCAGAGTCAGGTGATTTTCGTTGTCTCTGTTCGGGAACCATATTTAGGCAGCCATATTCTGTGAGTGTTTCGTGGGTGATTGTTCCTGTCTTTGTGTTTGCACCAGATAGGGCTGTTTGGTGGGTGATTGTTCCTGTATTTGTGTTTGCACCAGATAGGGCTGTTTCGTGGGTGATTGTTCCTGTCTTTGTGTTTGCACCAGATAGGGCTGTTTCGTGGGTGATTGTTCCTGTCTTTGTGTTTGCACCAGATGGGGCTGTTTCGGTTTTTCACTTTTCATTATTTTGTAGTTTCCGCTTGTATTGTTTTTTCCTTCATTAAAATTATATCATGAATCATCATCACGCTGCATTTTGGTCCGATCCTTGTTCTACCTCTTCGTCAGAGGAGGAGATAGAAGAGAGCCGTAACAGAATCACCCACCCCACCCGGACCAAGTTGCGTGGTAACAGGCAACAGCGGCAGCAGGAGCAGCGCGACAAGAATTTCTGGACTTGGGAGGAAATCCTCGATGGGAGAGGACCCTGGGCTAAACCAGGGGAGTGGAGCCGCACCAAGATGCAGCGAGAGAGGGACTGGACATGGGAGGACGAACTGGACGGTGAAGGACCTTGGGCTCAGCCTGGAGAATATCGCCGCCCCAAAGAAGAACTGGAGGCGATAAAAGCGGAGAGGCGCTGGTATGAGGAGGCAGCACGATGACGCGGATGGAAGCCTGAGAGTCAGCCCCAAAATTTTATTGGGAAGGGGCTCACAGGGAGTATGGCTGTGCCAGGTAGGAGACCTGCGCAAACTCCCTGTGCTTACCGGGGGGCTAGAGAGACCGGGCAGGCACCGTGTTATGCTATGGAGCGCACAGTGTTTCCAGTGCGGGTGCTTAGCCCGGTGCGGTTCATACCAGCTCTTTGTATTGGCCGGGCTAGAGTGGGCATCGAGCCAGGTAAGGTTGGGCAGGCTTGGTGCTCAAGAGCTCCAGTGCGCCTGCACGGTCCGGTCTATCCAGAGCCACCTCCACACACCAGTCCTCTGGTGGCAGCTCACCGCACCAGGCTTCCTGTGCGTGTTCTCTATCCAGTTTGACCAGTGCCAGCACCATGCATCAGGCCTACGGTGCGCCTCGCCTCTCCAGCGCTGCCGGAGTCTCCCGCCTGTTCAGTGCTGTCGGAGCCTTTCTCCTCTTCAGCGCTGCCGGAGTCTCCCGCCTGTTTAGCGCAGCCAGAGCCTTCCTTCTCTCCAGCGTGGAGAGCAGCCAGAGCTGCCATGGAGCAGCCAGAGCTGCCAGTCACCATGGACAGACGCCCACCCGGACCCTCCCTATGGTTTTGATGTGCGGCCGCACCTTAGGGGGGGGGGTTCTGTCACGCCTTGGTCTTAGTAATTTTGTGTTTTCTTTCTTTATTTGGTCAGGCCATGGTGTGACATGGGTTATTGTGGTGTGTTTTTGTCTTAAGGGTTTTGTGGGGTGTCTACATAGTCTATGGCTGCCTGAGGCGGTTCTCAATCAGAGTCAGGTGATTTTCGTTGTCTCTGTTCGGGAACCATATTTAGGCAGCCATATTCTGTGAGTGTTTTGTGGGTGATTGTTCCTGTCTTTGTGTTTGCACCAGATAGGGCTGTTTCGGTTTTTCACTTTTCATTATTTTGTAGTTTCCGCTTGTATTGTTTTTTCCTTCATTAAAATTATATCATGAATCATCATCACGCTGCATTTTGGTCCGATCCTTGTTCTACCTCTTCATCAGAGGAGGAGATAGAATAGAGCCGTAACACATACATCTTTAATAAAGACGATACAATACAAAACAAAACAATAAACGTGAAAACAGCCCTATCTGGTGCAAACAAACACAGAGACAGGAACAATCACCCACGAAACACTCAAAGAATATGGCTGCCTAAATATGGTTCCCAATCAGAGACAACGATAAACATCCTGCCTCTGATTGAGAACCACTCCAGGCAACCATAGACTTTTCTAGACAACCCCACTAACCAAAATCCCATAACCTACAAAACAAATAGACAAAACACACCACAATAAATAACCCATGTCACACCCTGGCCTGACCTAAATAATAAAGAAAGCACAAAATACTAAGACCAGGGCGTGACAAGAGTAAGGTGCCTTTCCTGAGAAAATGTAGCTCAATTATGCAACAGGATCTCAAGGTTTTACCAATTTGATCTCATATTCTGACAGATTTGACCTCAGATTTATCCATGTTTCTCTCAAATGTCAATGTTTTGTGTTTTTGACACCCTGCGTTGACTCCTCCTGCTCATCATTGTTCCATTTCTTCAAATGTCACATTTCAAAGTAAAGGGTTAAGGTTTGGGAAAAGGTTAAAACTTTAAGTTTAGGCATTCATTCTAAATGGTTTAGTAAAGGGGTAAGGTTAGGGTTACAACCAAATAATGTTTTGACCACTGGGATTGAACACACAACCCTTGGATCCAGAGTCATGGGATTACCCCCATCTGTCACCCGGCACACAATGTCCAAGCCAAAAGAAAACTAACAAGCCTACTTGATTAGAATAGAGATCACTGTTGCCCATTGTGGCCGGTTTTGAAGGCATTTCAAATCCAATTGTATTTGTCACAGGTGCCAAATACAACAGTGAAATGCTTACTTACAAGCCCTTAACCAACAATGTGTCACGCCTTGGTCATTGTTATTTTTTGTTTTTGGTATATGTTTGGGTAGGCCAGGGTGTGACATGGGTTTATATGTTGTGTTTCGTATTGGGGTTTGTATTAATAATTGGGATTGTGTATGATTAGGGGTGTGTCTAGTTAGGCTTGGCTGCCTGAGGCGATTCTCAATTGGAGTCAGGTGATTCTCGTTGTCTCGGATTGGGAACCGTATTTAGGTAGCCTGAGTTTGCGTTGTATTTTGTGGGTGTTTGTTCCTGTCTTTGTGTTGTAGTCACCAGATAGGCTGTAGGTAGGTTTCACGTTTCGTTTGTTGTTTTTTTTCAGTTATTTCATGCACTGTTTTCATTCATTAAAGTCATGAGTAACCTACAAGCTGCATTTCGGTCTGACTCTCTTCATTCAACAGAAGAACGTCGTTACAGAAATACCCACCACCACTCACAGACCAAGCAGCGTGCGAACTGGCAGGAGCTAAAGGACGACGTTATGGACAGCAGAAGCATGGAGTATACTACGTGGGAAGAAATCGACAGGTGGGCGGCCGACCCAGAGCGAGTGCAGGAGCCCGCCTGGGATTCGCTTCAGCAGTGCGAAGAGGGCTACAGGCTAATGGAGTCTAAGAGGAAAACACGGCGACGCAGAGCGAAAACCGAAAGTAACGGGGGAGAGCGCAGAGAGAGAGTGGCTGAGTCAGGGGTCAGACCTGAGCCTACTCTCCCTGTTAATCGTGAAGAGCAGTTGCAGTGGGAGAGGCTGCACCACTTGGAGATTTGGACATGGGAGGAGGAATTAGACGGAAAAGGACCCTGGGCGCAGCCGGGAGAATATCGCCGTCCCAAGGAGGAAATAGAAGCAGCTAAAGCGGAGAGGCGCAGGTATGAGGAGGCAGCACGGCGACGCAGTTGGAAGCCGGAAAAACAGCCCAAAAAATGATTGGGGGGAGGCTAGAAGGGAGAATAGTTATGCCTGGTAGGAGACCTGCGCATACTCCCTGTGCTCACCGTTGGGCTAGAGAGACCGGGCAGGCACCGTGTTATGCTATGGAGCGCACGGTGTTTCCAGTGCGGGTGCAGAGCCAGGTGCGGCACATAACAGCCCTTCCTATTGGCCGGGCTAGAGTGGGCATCAAGCCAGGTAAGCTTGGGCAGGCTCGGTGCTCAAGAGCTCCAGTGCGCCTGCACGGTCCGGTCTATCCAGAGCCACCTCTACACACCAGTCCTCCGGTAGCAGCTCCCCGCACCAGGCTTCCTGTGCGTGTCCTCGCGCCAGTACCACCAGTTCCAGCACCACGCACCAGGCCTCCAGTGCGCCTCGCCTGTTCAGCGCAGCCAGCGCTTTTCTCCTCTCCTGCGCTGTTGGAGTCTCCCGCCTGTTTAGCGCAGCCAGAGCTTTTCTCCTCTCCTGCGCTATCGGAGTCTCCCGCCTGTTTAGCGCAGCCAGAGCCTTTCTCCTCTCCTGCGCTGCCGGAGTCTCCAGTCTGCCCAGCGCGGCCAGTGCTCCCATTCTGCCCAGCGCCACCAGTGCTCCCAGTCTGCCCAGCACCGCCAGTGCTCCCAGTCTGCCCAGTGCTCCCAGTCAGCCCAGCGCGGCCAGTGCTCCCAGTCTGCCCAGCGCGGCCAGTGCTCCCAGTCTGCCCAGCGCGGCCAGTGCTCCCAGTCTGTCCAGCGCGGCCAGTGCTCCCAGTCTGCCCAGCTCCACCAGTGCTCCCAGTCTGCCCAGCTCCGCCAGTGCTCCCAGTCTGCCCAGCTCCGCCAGTGCTCCCAGTCTGCCCAGCGCCGCCAGTCTGCCCAGCGCCGCCAGTCTGCCCAGCGCCGCCAGTCTGCCCAGCACCACCAGTCGGCCCAGCGTCGCCAGTCTGCCAGGATCCGCCAGAAGTGCCAGTCTGCCAAGATCCGTCAGATCGGCCAGACAACCTGAATCATCCAGTTCCACCAGCCAGCCAGGATTTACCGGAGCCTACTACCTGTCTGGGCTGCCTCTCAGTACCGGGCTTCCCCTCAGGCCCGGGCTGCTTCGGTCCCGAGCTGCCCCTCTGTCCCGAGCTGCCCCTCTGTCCTGAGATGCCCCTCTGTCCTGAGATGCCCCTCTGTCCTGAGATGCCCCTCTGTCCCGAGCTGCCCCTCTGTCCCGGGCTGCCCCTCTGTCCCGGGCTGCCCCTCTGTCTGTCCTGAGGGTCCTGAGCTGCCCCTCTGTCCCCTCTGTCCCGGGCTGCCCCTCTGTCCTGAGCTGCCCCTCTGTCCTGAGCTGCCCCTCTGTCCTGAGCTGCCCCTCTGTCCCGAGCTGCCCCTCTGTCCTGAGCTGCCCATCTGTCCTGAGCTGCCCCTCTGTCACGAGCTGCTCCTCAGTTATGTGGGCATCTGGGTGAGGACTATTAGGCCATGGTCGGTGGAGAAAGTGGATTATCCCAGGACGCGAAGGGGAGGAAATAGGACATTAATGGAGTGGGGTCCACGTCCCGAGCCAGAACCGCCACCATGGACAGACGCCCACCCGGACCCTCCCTATGCTCTTGAGGTGCGTCCGGGAGTCCACACCTTAGGGGGGGGGGGGTTCTGTCACGCCATGGTCATTGTATTTTGTGTTTTTGGTATATGTTTGGGTAGGCCAGGGTGTGACATGGGTTTATATGTTGTGTTTCGTATTGGGGTTTGTATTAATTGGGATTGTGTATGATTAGGGGTGTGTCTAGTTAGGCTTGGCTGTCTGAGGCAATTCTCAATTGGAGTCAGGTGATTCTCGTTGTCTCAGATTGGGAACCGTATTTAGGTAGCCTGAGTTTGCGTTGTATTTTGTGTGTGTTTGTTCCTATCTCTGTGTTGTAGTCACCAGATAGGCTGTAGGTAGGTTTCACGTTTCGTTTGTTGTTTTTTTCAGTTATTTCATGCACTGTTTTCATTCATTAAAGTCATGAGTAACCTACACGCTGCATTTCGGTCTGACTCTCTTCATTCAACAGACGAACGTCATTACACAATGCAGTTTTAAGAAAAATAGACAAGGAAAATAACAGTAGCGAGTCTACGTACAGAGGGTACAGGTACAGAGTCACTGTGCGGTTGCACAGTTTAGTCAAGGTAATTGAGGTTATATGTCGATGTGGGAGTTAAAGTGAGATAATAAACAGAGTTGCAGCAGTGTAAAACATGGGGGGGGTAACAATGCAAATAGTATGGGTAGCGATTTGATTAGCTGTTCAGGAGTCTCATGGCTTGGGGGTAGAAGCTGTTAAGAAGAATTTTGGACTTAGACTTGGCGCTCCGGTACCGCTTGCCGTGCGGAAGCAGAGAGAACAGTCTATGACTAGGGTGGCTGGAGACTTTGACAATTTTCAGGGCCTTCCTCTGACACCACCTGGTATAGAAGTCCTGGATGGCAGGAAACTTGGCCCCAGTGATGTACTGGGCCCTACGCACTACCCACTGTGAGTACGGCCCAGTCCCGAGGTCCTATGGACATGGACTGATGTTCAATTTCGAAGTCAATATTGAGCGACCTGCCTGGCATCAAGGAACATTAAACAATACGTGATGTCTTCTCTGATACACAGTGACACACACACACACACACACACACACACACACACACACACACACACACACACACACACACACACACACACACACACACACACACACACACACACACACACACACACACACACACACACACACACACACACACACACACACACACACACACACAGATAGAGTGGAACAAAGGCAGGTCTTGTAAGAGGCTGAGGGATCAGTGTGTTTGAAACATGTCTGAATCTAAGAGAAGGAGATCACAGGGTGAAAACGGGAGAGGACACACTGGATACATCTCAAACTGGGAAGAGTGGAGAGAGATGAGAGGAGATGAGAGGAGAACAGAAGAGGAGGAGAAAAAAGAGAGTGAGGGCGAGTAGGATGTAGTAATAGGGATGTCACACCCTGGCCTGACCAAAGATGAGAGGAGAGAGAGAACGAGAGAAGGTTGATTAGCAGTAAGGAGAGGTCAGATGAGAAAGAGAGAGGAAGTTGATTAGCAGTGAGGAGAGGTCAGATGAGAGAGAGGAGGTTGATTAGCAGTGAGGATAGGTCAGATGAGAGGAGAGAGAGAGGAGGTTGATTAATAGTGAGGATAGGTCAGATGAGACGAGAGAGATAGGAGGTTGATTAGCAGTAAGGAGAGGTCAGATGAGAAAGAGAGAGAAGGTTGATTGGCAGTAAGGAGAGGTCAGATGAGAAAGAGAGAGGAGATTGATTAGCAGTGAGGAGAGGTTAGGTGAGAGGAGAGAGAGAGGAGGTTAATGAGGAGCGAGGAGAGGAAGAAAAGGAGTGGATGAAGAAAGCGGGATGTTATCTAACACTGGGAATAATGGATAATAAAAATAGGAAATGAGAGGAGTGAGAGGAGAGAGGAAAAAGAGGAGGAAGAGGCGGATAATGTTCACCAGCAGTATTATCCACCGAGCATTGTGACAGAGACGTTCTGGATGAAAATGTCATCCCCTGTCATCTCTCCCTCTTCCAGCATCCTCCCTCCTCTATCTTACCCCATTTCCATCCAGACCAACCTAACCTTATTGTCATGGAGACAAGCAGCTAAAATGTCACCGGCTGTCAGGTGAGGTAGCAGAGTGTGTTTGTGCCAAATGGGTTTGTGTCACCTTATTCCCTTAATCCCTTTATAGTGCACAACTTTTCATATGGTCTCTGGTTCAAAAGAAGTGCACTACATTGGCAATATCGTGCCATTTGGAACATAGATAGTATATAAGGGGGAAATAGCATTAACATTTAAAAAATACTCTCATCAAATACTGTGCAACTATGAATTACCCGAGTCAAATGCTGTACCAAAATATATTACACTAGCCTAATAATGTACCACTAGGTTATACCCTGGTTTAATACTGTACCACTATGTTATACCCTAGTCTAATACTGTGTCACTATGCTATACCCTAGTCTAACACTGTGTCACTATGTTATACCCTAGTCTAATACTGTACCACTATGTTATACCCTAGTCTACATTTACATTTACATTTACATTTAAGTCATTTAGCAGACGCTCTTATCCAGAGCGACTTACAAATTGATGCATTCACCTTATGACATCCAGTGGGACAGTCACTTAACAATAGTGCATCTAATACTGTATCACTATGTTATACCCTAGTCTAATACTGTATCACTATGTTATACCCTAGTCTAATACTGTACCACTATGTTATACCCTAGTCTAATACCGTACCACTATGTTATACCCTAGTCTAATACTGCACCACTATGTTCATTAGAGCCTCCATGTAATGCAAGTTAGCTTTGGTTGACTTTCAACATGATTTCACAACGCGCTTGATTATGTTCAGTCCAGACTACGGTTTCGACTAGAAGTCACTGTTTGTGTGTATGTATGTGTGTGCATTTGTGTGTGTTTAATGTGTCTATTTTGGTCTCCAGGGTATTAGAAAGAGCCCCCAACAGTATCCAGTGGGCCTGGGAGACTAAGAAACACTGTGAAACACAGAACAACACAGCTCTGCTGTGCTCGCTTCTCTTTCTCAGTGATATGAGACACTTCTGCCAAAATAAAACAAGATTACAGCATTCTATTCACACTGCAAAACAGGAGGAGGGAGAGAGAAAGAGAGCGAGAGAGACAGATAAGAGAGCGAGAAAGAGAAAAAGAGAGAGAAAGAGAGAGATTTTCAAGTCAGTGTGCTGTTTCAGCAACCACACACACAAACGTCCAGAGCCTTGCATGATAATATATATATAATAATATATGCCATTTAGCAGACGCTTTTATCCAAAGCACTTACAGTCATGTGTGCATACAACGTATGGGTGGTCCAGAGCCTTGCTCTACCAACTGATGATCAAATAACAAGTCCATTGAAAGATGTGTAATCCCTGAACATACACTCATTTAGGAGATGACATTGAGAAAGGGGAGTCATCCAAACAATGCTTCAAATGGATTTCATTTGCAACGAGGGAAAACGCAGTATTTCATCAATGTGTGTTTGCAGGTGTGTGTGTGTGTGTGTGTGTGTGTGTGTGTGTGTGTGTGTGTGTGTGTGTGTGTGTGTGTGTGTGTGTGTGTGTGTGTGTGTGTGTGTGTGTGTGTGTGTGTGTGTGTGTGTGTGTGTGTGTGTGTGTGTGTGTGTGTGTGTGTGTGTGTGTGTAGGCATAGTATGCATTTCAGTAAAAAGTTCAGTAGATTGTGTGCTGTGTAGAAACGTTACGTCGAACAGCCAGGGGTCCTCAGGCAATTTGGGATATTGTAGTACAGGCAAAATTACAGGACTATATGAAAACTCAACGTGATAACATGGACATCTTGTTTTCTCTCAAAAACCTGCTCTGGTAAAACACCAAAATATGTTAAAAAAAAGTTTTTTAAAGAACTTGATAACGTCTTCATGAAAAACTCCTAAAATAACTGTTTTCACACATTGTACTCCTTGTGTTAGACAATTGCCATTTTAATAAATATCAGCTAAATTGAAGTGGTAATTTGGTGTGTAATTAAATATGTCTCATCATTTGGCAGTAGTATTTCTATCTAGAAGAATGCTGTATGGGCCACTCTGCAGCTGGTGTCTATTAGATGGAAAAGACTAAGAATCAAAATATGGTTTGTTAATAACATTGATATTCATCCAACGTGATTAATTTTACCTCATCTTTACCCTGGCTCCCTGTGGTGTGTGTGTGTTTGTATGTGTGTGTGTTTGTGTGTGTTTTTTGGCTTTACAATCCTTGTGGGGACATTTCACCAGTTTCCACAAGGAAAAAGGCAATATTTTTGGCTTAGTGGGTAGGTTTAGCGTCCGACGGACAAATCTGGGTTTGCCGGATGCCAGGAGAACGCTACCTGCCCCAATGCATAGTGCCAACTGTAAAGTTTGGTGGAAGAGGAATAATGGTCTGGGGCTGTTAATCATGTGTCAGGCTAGCCTCCTCAGTTCCAGTTAAGGGAAATCTTAACAATACAATTTACAACTACATTTAAGACGAATCTTTGCTTCGAACTGTTGCTTTGTCGCAACAGTTTGGGGAAGGCCCTTTCCTGTTTCAGCATGACAAAAGTGAGATCCATACAGAAATGGTTTATCGAGATCCGAGTGGAATAACTTGACACGCCTGCACAGAGCCCTGACCTCAACCCAGTAAAACATCTTTGGGATGAATCGGAATGTCGACTGAGAGCCAGGTCTAATGTGGCTCATGTGGCTGAATGGAAGTCCCCGCAGCAATGTTTTTATCTCCTCATTCTCTCGCTAGCTGCTGAGCAGAGTTCCCTTTGAAGTGTAGCCAGGCAAGATATTCATTTAATTATCTCCATTCTCTCTTAATTTCCTCCCTGTTTTTTTTAGGGCTGCGGAGCGAGAGATGAAAGGAGGTGAGCTGACACTGCAGGTATACTGTACCTGTGTGTGTGTGTGTGTGTGTGTGTGTGTGTGTGTGTGTGTGTGTGTGTGTGTGTGTGTGTGTGTGTGTGTGTGCACGCGCGCGTGTGTGTGTGCACATGTGTGTGTGTGTGTGTGTAGGGTTGACGTTTATTGGGATTAATTTTGTCCTGGAGCCAGAGCTGAGCGATTTTAACTAGAAACAGTGGCAAAATGGCAACAGGGCCAAAATGGTATATATATCGTAAAAATTCATGAAAACAAAAGATAGCTTTTTGGTCTTAATGTAAGCTTAGGTTAGGCATTAGGGTTACTGGTGTGGTTAAGGTTAGGTTCAGATGTTACTAATTTGTGGCTGTGCCAGCGAGTGGCCACCAAGCAGATCTGCCTTCAGTCCATGAGTAATTCTCAATAAATTCCAACCGGCATGTGTGTATGTTTGTGTGTTCTTGCCTTTTGTTCATGCCTGCAAGAAGCAGACACAGTAACAGAGAGACACACACACACACACCTCCCCCTCTCACATATGTGTGTACTCAAACAAGTGAAGGTCTCATTTTCAGTTGAAGTCAGAAGTTTCCATATACTTAGGTTGGAGTAATTAAACCTCATTTTCAACCACTCCAAACATTTCTTGTTAAGAAGCTATAGTTTTGGCAAGTCGGTTAGGACATATACTTTGTGAATGACACAAGTCATTTTTCCAACAATTGTTTACAGAGAGATTATTTCACGTATAATTCACTGTATCACAATTCCAGTGGGTCAGAAGTTTACATACACTAAGTTGACTGTGCCTTTAAACATCTGGAAAATACCATACAATTATGTCATGGCTTTAGAAGCTTCTGATAGGCTAATTGACATAATTTGAGTCAATTGGAGGTGTAACTGCAGATGTATTTCAAGGCCTACCTTCAAACTCAGTGCCTCTTTTCTTGACATCATGGGAATATCAAAAGAAATCAGCCAAGACCTCAGAAAAATAATTGTAGACATCCACAAGTCTGGTTCATCCTTGGGAGCAATTTCCAAACGCCTGAAGGTACGACATTCATATGTACAAACAATAGTATGCAACAATAAACACCATGGGAACACGCAGCCGTCATACCACTCAGGAAGGAGACGCGTTCTGTCTCCTAGAGATGAATGTACTTTGGTGAAAAAGTGCAAATCAATTCCAGAACAACAGCAAAGGAACTTGTGAAGATGCTGGAGGAAACAGGTACAAAAGTATCTATATCCACAGTAAAACGAGTCCTATATCGACATAACCTGAAAGGTAGCTCAGCTCCCAAAACCGCCATAAAAAAGACAGATTACGGTTTGCAACTGCAAATAGGGACAAAGATCGTACTTCTTTGAGAAATGTACCCTGGTCTGATGAAATAAAAATAGAACTGTTTGGCCATGATGACCATCGTTGTGTTTGGAGGAAAAAGAGAGAGGCTTGCAAGCCGGAGAACACCCTCCCAACCGTGAATCACGGGGGTGGCAGCATTATGTTGTGGGGGTTCTTTGCTGCAGGAGTGGACTTCACAAAATAGATGGAATCATGAAGAAGAAAGATTATGTGGATATATTGAAGCAACATCTTATTAAGACATCAATCAGGAAGTTAAAGATTGGTCGCAAATGGGTCTTCCAAATGGACAATGACCCCAAGCACCCTTCCAAAGTTGTGGCAAAATGGCTTAAGGTCAACAATGGCTTAAAAAAAGGCTTAAGTAAATATATTGTAGTGGCCATCACAAAGACCTGACCTCAAACCTATAAAAAATGTATGGTTAGAACTGAAAAAGCATATGCGGGCAAGGAGGCTGTCACGACTTCCGCCGAGGTTGGCTCTCCTGCCCATTCGGGCTGTGCTCGGCGGTCGACGTCACCGTCCTATTAGCCACTACCGATCCCTTTTCGGTTATCTGTTGGTTTTGTCTGATTGTTTTCACCTGTGTGTTAGTTAATTAGTATCTGTATATAATGTAGGTTGTCCCGCCCTTGTTTTGTGCGGGATTGTTTGTTTTTGACATTTCGTTTCGGCTGTCGGTGTTTTTGTGTTTTATTTCTCCGGTTTGTCTGTTTATTCCTGTTTTGGATATTTTTCACCCTGTTTGTATTTTTGGGTTGTCCTTGTTTATTTGTTGTTCACCGGAGAATAACCTTTATTCATTATTTGCTCTCTGCGCCTGATTCCACCCACCTTGACTAGTCGTGACAGAGGCCTACAAACCTGACTCGGTTACACCAGTTCTGTCAGGAGGAATGGGCCAGAATTCCACCTGGCCCAACTTATACACAAGTGAAACAATGTAAAGGCAATGCTACCAAATACTAATTGAGTGTATGTAAACTTCTGACCCACTGGGAATGTGATGAAAGAACAAAAACTGAAATAAATAATTATCTAAAAAATGATTCTGACATTTCACATTCTTAAAATAAAATGGTGATCCTAACTGACCAAAGACATGGAATTTTAACTGGGATTAAATGTCAGGAATTGTGAAAACTGAGTTTAAGTGTATTTGGCTAAGGTGTATGTAAACTTCCGACTTCAACTGTATATCCCGCTAACATGATGGATCCTCAATAATGAAGAGTGTTCTCACTCTGAAACCTTCTGTCCCCTGTCATGTCTTTTAACCATATTGCCCCAAACCCCCTACTGGCCCTGTCCACTGTCAAATATATAAACCATACTGCCCAAACCCCCTACTGGCCATGTCAACTGTCATATCAATAAACCATACTGCCCAAAACCCACTACCGGCCCTGTCCCCTGTCAAATCTATAAAACATACTGCCCCAAACTCCTACTGGCCCTATCCCATCATATCTATAAACCATACTGCCCCAAATCCCCTACTGGCCCTGTCCCCTGTCATGTATAATAACCATACTGCCCCAATTGTCATGTTTTGTCTTATATTGTCTTGTCATTTTGCTTTTCCCTCTGTTCGTTTTCCCCCTGCTGGTCTTTTAGGTTGCTCCCCTTTTCTCTCTCCCTTCCTCTCTCTCTTCTCTCTATCGTTCCATTCCTGCTCCCAGCTGTTCCTATTCCCCTAATCAATCATTTAGTCTTCCCACACCTGTTCCCTATCTTTTCCCCTGATTAGAGTCCCTATTTCTCCCCTTGTTTTCCGTTTCTGCCCTGTCGGATCCTTGTATATTTTTCACCGTGCTGTGTCTTTGTATCGCCCTGTCGTGTCGTGTTTCCCTCAGATGCTGCGTGGTGAGCAGGTGTCTGAGTCTGCTACGGTCAAGTGCCTTCCCGAGGCAACCTGCAGTTTATTATCGAGTCTCCAGTCAGTTCTCGTGATTACGAGTGACAATGTTTTTATGCTTTATTTACCGCTCCGATTTGTCTAGGAGTATTGCTATTTCCTTAAACTGGATTAAAGACTCTGTTCTCCGGGCAGCCCAAGGAGTGCCGCTCCTTTCTCACCCAGTGTGATATTGTGTTCTCTCTCCAACCCAACACATACTCTAGAGAGAGAGCTCGGGTTGCTTACGTCATTTCACTCCTTACTGGCCGGGCTCGAGAGTGGGGCACAGCTATCTGGGAGGCAAGGGCTGATTGTTCAAACAATTACCAGAACTTTAAAGAGGAGATGATTCGGGTTTTTGACCGTTCAGTTTTTGGTAGGGAGGCTTCTAGGGCCCTGGCTTCCCTATGCCAAGGTGATCGATCCATAACGGATTACTCTATAGAGTTTCGCACTCTTGCTGCCTCTAGTGACTGGAACGAGCCGGCGCTGCTCGCTCGTTTTCTGGAGGGACTCCACGCAGTGGTCAAAGATGAGATTCTCTCCCGGGAGGTTCCTTCCAGTGTGGACTCTTTGATTGCTCTCGCCATCCGCATAGAACGACGGGTAGATCTTCGTCACCAAGCCGTGGAAGAGAGCTCGCGTCAACGGTGTTTCCCTGCTCCACATCGCAAATCATCTCCTCCTCTGGCTCAGAGACTGAGCCCATGCAGCTGGGAGGTATTCGCATCTCGACTAAGGAGAGGGAACGGAGGATCACCAACCGCCTGTGCCTCTATTATGGATTTGATGGACATTTTGTCAATTCATGTCCAGTAAAAGCCAGAGCTCATCAGTAAGCGGAGGGCTACTGGTGAGCGCTACTACTCAGGTCTCTCCATCTAGATCCTGTACTACTATGTCGGTCCATCTACGCTGGACCGGTTCGGTGCTACATGCAGTGCCTTGATAGACTCTGGGGCTGAGGGTTGTTTCATGGACGAAGCATGGGCTCGGAAACATGACATTCCTTTCAGACAGTTAGACAAGCCTACGCCCATGTTCGCCTTAGATGGTAGTCATCTTCCCAGTATCAGATTTGAGACACTACCTTTAACCCTCACAGTATCTGGTAACCACAGTGAGACTATTTCTTTTTTGGTTCACCTTTTACACCTGTTGTTTTGGGTCATCCCTGGCTAGTATGTCATAATCCTTCTATTAATTGGTCTAGTAATTCTATCCTATCCTGGAACGTTTCTTGTCATGTGAAGTGTTTAATGTCTGCCATCCCTCCCATTTCTTCTGTCCCCACTTCTCAGGAGGAACCTGGCGATTTGACAGGAGTGCCGGAGGAATATCATGATCTGCGCACGGTCTTCAGTCGGTCCCGAGCCAACTCCCTTCCTCCTCACCGGTCGTATGATTGTAGTATTGATCTCCTTCCGGGGACCACTCCTCCTCGGGGTAGACTATACTCTCTGTCGGCTCCCGAACGTAAGGCTCTCGAGGATTATTTGTCTGTGTCTCTTGACGCCGGTACTATAGTGCCTTCTTCCTCTCCGGCCGGGGCGGGGTTTTTTTTTGTTAAGAAAAAGGACGGTACTCTGCGCCCCTGCGTGGATTATCTAGGGCTGAATGACATAACGGTTAAGAATCGTTATCCGCTTCCCCTTATGTCATCAGCCTTCGAGATTCTGCAGGGAGCCAGGTGCTTTACTAAGTTGGACCTTCGTAACGCTTACCATCTCGTGCGCATCAGAGAGGGGGACGAGTGGAAAACGGCGTTTAACACTCCGTTAGGGCATTTTGAGTACCGGGTTCTGCCGTTTGGTCTCGCCAATGCGCCAGCTGTTTTTCAGGCATTAGTTAATGATGTTCTGAGAGACATGCTGAACATCTTTGTTTTTTGTCATGTTTGTCATTCATTGTCATGTCTTGTCCCTGTGCTCCCCATGCTATTCGTTTCCCTCTGCTGGTCTTGTTTGGTTCTATCCTTCTCTCTCCCCCTCCCTCTCTCACTCTCTCGCTCTCTCTTCTCTCTGTCGTTCCGTTCCTGCTCCCAGCTGTTCCTATTCCCCTAATCATCATTTAATCTTTCCACACCTGTTCCCGATCCTTTCCCCTGATTAGACTCCCTATTTATTCCTTTGTGATCCGTTCCTGTTCCATCGGTTCCTTGTTTTGTATTCCATGCTGTGATTGCGTTTCGCCCTGTCCTGTCGTGTTTTTGCCGTGATTGTGTATCACCCTGTCCTGTCGTGTTTTGTGCCTTCTTCAGACGCTGCGTGTGAGCAGGTGTCTCAGTTGACTACGGCCTGCGCCTACCCGGCGACCTGCAGTCTGTGGCCGCTTCTCCAGTTGTTTTCCCCTCTACTAATCTAGAGGATTTCTCGGTTTTGAACATTAATAAACTCTGTTTCTGTTAAGTCGCGTTTGGGTCCTCCTTCACCTGCATGACAGAAGGAACCGACCAAAGAATGGACCCAGCGACTTCAGACGCTCGTTACACTGCCGTCGAGATCCAAGGAGCCATGCTCGGCAGACACGAGCAGGAATTGTCTGCTGCTCGCCATGCCGTGGAGAACCTGGCCGCTCAGGTTTCCGACCTCTCTGGACAGTTCCAGAGTCTACGTCTCGTGCCACCTGTTACTCCCTGGCCTGCCGAGCCTCCTGAACCCAGGGTTAATAACCCACCTTGCTACTCCGGGCAGCCCACTGAGTGCCGCTCCTTTCTCACGCAGTGTGAGATTGTGTTCTCTCTCCAACCCCACACATACTCTAGAGAGAGAGCTCGGGTTGCTTTCGTCATTTCACTCCTTACTGGCCGGGCTCGAGAATGGGGCACAGCTATCTGGGAGGCAAGGGCTGATTGCTCTAACAGATTCCAGAACTTTAAAGAGGAGATGATTCGGGTTTTTGACCGTTCAGTTTTTGGTGAGGAGGCTTCTAGGGCCCTGGCTTCCTTATGCCAAGGTGAACGGTCCATAACGGATTATTCCATTGAGTTTCGCACTCTTGCTGCCTCTAGTGAGTGGAACGAGCCGGCGCTGCTCGCTCGTTTTCTGGAGGGACTCCACGCAGTGGTTAAGGATGAGATTCTCTCCCGGGAGGTTCCTTCAGATGTGGACTCCTTGATTGCTCTCGCCATCCGCATAGAACGACGGGTAGATCTTCGTCACCGGGCTCGTGGAAGAGAGCTCGCATCAACGGTGTTTCCCTGCTCCGCATCGCAACCATCTCCCTCTGGCTTTGAGACTGAGCCCATGCAGCTGGGAGGGATTCGCATCTCGAATAAGGAGAGGGAACAGAGGATCACCAACCGCCTGTGCCTCTATTCGGAGTTGCTGGACATTTTGTTATTTCATGTCCAGTAAGAGGCCAGAGCCCATCAGTAAGCGGAGGGCTACTGGTGAGCGCTACTACTCAGGTCCCTTCATCTAGATCTTGTACTACTATGTCGGTCCATCTACGCTGGACCGGTTCGGGTGCTACATGCAGTGCTTTGATTGACTCTGGGGCTGAGGGTTGTTTCATGGACGAAGCATGGGCTCGGAAACATAACATTCCTTTCAGACCGTTAGACAGGCCTACGCCCATGTTTGCCTTAGATGGTAGTCATCTTCCCAGTATCAAATTTGAGACACTACCTTTAACTCTCACAGTATCTGGTAACCACAGTGAGACTATGTCTTTTTTGATTTTCCGTTCACCGTTTACACCTGTTGTTTTGGGTCACCCCTGGCTTGTATGTCATAATCCTTCTATTAATTGGTCTAGTAATTCTATCCTATCCTGGAACGTTTCTTGTCATGTGAAGTGTTTAATGTCTGCCATCCCTCCCATTTCTTCTGTCCCTACTTCTCAGGAGGAACCTGGCGATTTGACAGGAGTGCCGGAGGAATATCATGATCTGCGCACGGTCTTCAGTCGGTCCCGAGCCAACTCCCTTCCTCCTCACCGGTCGTATGATTGTAGTATTGATCTCCTTCCGGGGACCACTCCTCCTCGAGGTAGACTATACTCTCTGTCGGCTCCCGAACGTAAGGCTCTCGAGGATTATTTGTCTGTGTCTCTTGACGCCGGTACCATAGTGCCTTCTTCCTCTCCGGCCGGGGCGGGGTTCTTTTTGTTAAGAAGAAGGACGGTACTCTGCGCCCCTGCGTGGATTATCGAGGGCTGAATGACATAACGGTTAAGAATCGTTATCCGCTTCCCCTTATGTCATCAGCCTTCGAGATTCTGCAGGGAGCCAGGTGCTTTACTAAGTTGGACCTTCGTAACGCTTACCATCTCGTGCGCATAGTGGAAAACGGCGTTTAATACTCCGTTAGGGCATTTTGAGTACCGGGTTCTGCCGTTTGGTCTCGCCAATGCGCCAGCTGTTTTTCAGGCATTAGTTAATGATGTTCTGAGAGACATGCTGAACATCTTTGTTTTTGTCTACCTTAACGATATCCTGATTTTTTCACCGTCACTCGAGATTCATGTTCAGCACGTTCGACGTGTTCTACAGCGCCTTTTAGAGAATTGTCTCTAAGTGAAGGCTGAGAAGTGCTCTTTTCATGTCTCCTCCGTTACTTTTCTTGGTTCCGTTATTTCCGCTGAAGGCATTCAGATGGATTCCGCTAAGGTCCAAGCTGTCAGTGAGTGGCCCGTTCCAAGGTCACGTGTCGAGTTGCAGCGCTTTCTAGGTTTCGCTAATTTCTATCGGCGTTTCATTCGTAATTTCGGTCAAGTTGCTGCCCCTCTCACAGCTCTTACTTCTGTCAAGACGTGTTTTAAGTGGTCCGGTTCCGCCCAGGGAGCTTTTGATCTTCTAAAAGAACGTTTTACGTCCGCTCCTATCCTCGTTACTCCTGACGTCACTAGACAATTCATTGTCGAGGTTGACGCTTCAGAGGTAGGCGTGGGAGCCATTCTATCCCAGCGCTTCCAGTCTGACGATAAGGTTCATCCTTGCGCTTATTTTTCTCATCGCCTGTCGCCATCTGAACGCAACTATGATGTGGGTCGAACTTCCAATCTCGCCATCCGCTTAGCCCTAGGCGAATGGCGACAGTGGTTGGAGGGGGCGACCGTTCCTTTTGTCGTTTGGACAGACCATAAGAACCTTGAGTACATCCGTTCTGCCAAACGACTTAATGCTCGTCAAGCTCGTTGGGCGTTATTTTTCGCTCGTTTCGAGTTTGTGATTTCTTACCGTCCGGGTAGCAAGAACACCAAGCCTGATGCCTTATCCCGTCTTTTTAGTTCTTCTGTGGCTTCTACTGATCCCGAGGGATTCTTCCTTATGGGCGTGTTGTCGGGTTGACAGTCTGGGGAATTGAAAGACAGGTTAAGCAAGCACTCACGCACACTGCGTCGCCGCGCGCTGTCCTAGTAACCTTCTTTCGTTCCTGTTTCCACTCGTCTGGCTGTTCTTCAGTGGGCTCACTCTGCCAAGTTAGCTGGTCATCCCGGTGTTCGAGGCACTCTTGCTTCTATTCGCCAGCGCTTTTGGTGGCCGACTCAGGAGGGTGACACGCGCCGTTTCGTGGCTGCTTGTTCGGACTGCGCGCAGACTAAGTCAGGTAACTCTCCTCCTGCCGGTCGTCTCAGACCGCTCCCCATTCCTTCTCGACCATGGTCTCACATCGCCCTAGACTTCATTACCGGTCTGCCTTTGTCTGCGGGGAAGACGGTGATTCTTACGGTTGTCGATAGGTTCTCTAAGGCGGCACATTTCATTCCTCTCGCTAAACTTCCTTCCGCTAAGGAGACGGCACAAATCATCATCGAGAATGTGTTCAGAATTCATGGCCTCCCGTTAGACGCCGTTTCAGACAGAGGTCCGCAATTCACGTCACAGTTTTGGAGGGAGTTCTGTCGTTTGATTGGTGCGTCCGTCAGTCTCTCTTCCGGGTTTCATCCCCAGTCTAACGGTCAAGCAGAGAGGGCCAATCAGACGATTGGTCGCATACTACGCAGCCTTTCTTTCAGAAACCCTGCGTCTTGGGCAGAACAGCTCCCCTGGGCAGAATACGCTCACAACTCGCTTCCTTCGTCTGCTACCGGGTTATCTCCGTTTCAGAGTAGTCTGGGTTACCAGCCTCCTCTGTTCTCATCCCAGCTTGCCGAGTCAGCGTTCCCTCCGCTCAAGCGTTTGTCCAACGTTGTGAGCGCACCTGGAGGAGGGTGAGGTCTGCACTTTGCCGTTACAGGGCACAGACTGAGAGCCGCCAATAAACGTAGGATTAAGAGTCCAAGGTATTGTTGCGGCCAGAGAGTGTGGCTTTCCACTCGCAACCTTCCTCTTACGACAGCTTCTCGTAAGTTGACTCCGCGGTTCATTGGTCCGTTCCGTGTCTCCCAGGTCGTCAATCCTGTCGCTGTGCGACTGCTTCTTCGGCGACATCTTCGTCGCATCCATCCTGTCTTCCATGTCTCCTGTGTCAAGCCCTTTCTTCGCACCCCGTTCGTCTTCCCTCCCCCTCCCGTCCTTGTCGAGAGCGCACCTATTTACAAGGTACGTAGGATCATGGACATGCGTTCTCAGGGACGGGGTCACCAATACTTAGTGGATTGGGAGGGTTACGGTCCTGAGGAGAGGAGTTGGGTTCCGTCTCGGGACGTGCTGGACCGTTCACTGATTGATGATTTCCTCCGTTGCCGCCAGGATTCCTCCTCGAGTGCGCCAGGAGGCGCTCGGTGAGTGGGGGGGTACAGTCATGTTTTGTCTTATATTGTCTTGTCATTTTGCTTTTCCCTCTGTTCGTTTTCCCCCTGCTGGTCTTTTTAGGTTCGTTCCCCTTTTTCTCTCTCCCTTCCTCTCTCTCTTCTCTCTATCGTTCCGTTCCTGCTCCCAGCTGTTCCTATTCCCCTAATCAATCATTTAGTCTTCCCACACCTGTTCCCTATCTTTTCCCCTGATTAGAGTCCCTATTTCTCCCCTTGTTTTCCGTTTCTGCCCTGTCGGATCCTTGTATATTGTTCACCGTGCTGTGTCTTTGTATCGCCCTGTCGTGTCGTGTTTCCCTCAAATGCTGCGTGGTGAGCAGGTGTCTGAGTCTGCTACGGTCAAGTGCCTTCCCGAGGCAACCTGCAGTTTATTATCGAGTCTCCAGTCAGTTCTCGTGATTACGAGTGAAATTTCTCTCCGATTTGTCTAGGAGTATTGCTATTTCCTTAAACTGGATTAAAGACTCTGTTTTCGCCAAGTCGCTTTTGGGTCCTCATTCACCTGCATAACACCAATCCCCTTTCCGTCCCTGTCAACTTCACTATTGTCTTCTGTAGCTGAGTCAGAAGAGGCTGGCTCTTGCAATGCCCAGAAAGTGGGTTTGATTCCTGGGACCACCCACCGATATATAAAATGTATAGATGAATGACTGTAAGTCGCTGGATAAAAGCATCTTCTCACTGGCATGTATTATCATTACTATCTCCTTAACCACCCTCCAGCTCTCTAGCCTCTCACCCTCAACCCCCTCTGTGCATACACCGAGTGCTGTGTGTGTGTGTTTATTCTCTCGGCTCAGCAGCATGTCGAGGGGTGAGAGGTCAATGGTCTCCGTGGAAAAGCTGTCATCGTCAAGGCGACGCACGGAAGCGGTAAACACCATACCACCCACAGGGACACAGCGACAATACAACCATTCCTACATACAGCTGGCCGTTGGGGCTCCAGTCTGTCTGTAGATCAGTCAAGACTGAAGGGCAGGACTGTTAAAGCGCTATAGCACTCTGGAGAGAAGAAGAACATCCTGTCAGTCTCTCTTTATCCCTCTATCTCTCTCTCTGTCTCTTTCTCTCGCTTCTCTCTCTCTCAATCCGTCACTCTCTATCCTCGTTCTCTCTCTCTCTGTCTCTTTCTCTCGCTTCTCTCTCTCTCAATCCGTCGCTCTCTCTCCTCGTTCTCTCTCTCTCTGTCTCTTTCTCTCGCTTCTCTCTCTCTCAATCCGTCGCTCTCTCTCCTCGTTCTCTCTCTCTCTCTTTTTCTCTCGCTTCTCTCTCTCAATCCGTCGCTCTCTCTCTGTCTCTTTCTCTCGCTTCTCTCTCTCTCAATCCGTCGCTCTCTCTCCTCGTTCTCTCTCTCTCTCTGTCTCTCTTTTCTCTGTCTCTTTTTTCTCTCTCTCTCAATCCGCTCTCTCTCTCCTCGTTCTCTCTCTCTCTGTCTCTCTCTCCTTCTCTCTCTCTCAATCTCTGTCTCTCCTTCTCTGTCTCTCGCTTCTCTCTCTCTCAATCCGTCGCTCTCTCTCCTCGTTCTCTCTCTCTCTCTGTCTCTTTCTCTCGCTCTCTCTCTCTCAATCCGTCGCTCTCTCTCCTCATTCTCTCTCTCTGTCTCTTTCTCTCGCTCTCTCTCTCTCAATCCGTCGCTCTCTCTCCTCGTTCTCTCTCTCTCTTTCTCTGTCTCTTTCGTCGCTCTCTCTCCTCGTTCTCTCTCTCTCGTCTCTTTATTCTCTCTCTCTCAATCCGTCGCTCTCTCTCCTCGTTCTCTCTGTCTCTGCCTTTCCAATCTAACTGTATTAAACTCTCTCTTCCCTCTCCAGTATCTCTCTCTTCCTTCATTCCTCTCTCTTCCTCCATCCCTCCCTCCCCATCCATCCCTGCATCTCCCTCTCTTTCTCTCCGTCCATAACTACTTATCAAATTCTGACAGCTCCCAAAAAAACTCCTCCCGTTCCTCTTGGGCATGGACTCTCTCTCTCTCTCTCTCTCTCTCTCTCTCTCTCTCTCTCTCTCTCTCTCTCTCTCTCTCTCTCTCTCTCTCTCTCTCTCTCTCTCTCTCTCTCTCTCTCTCTCTCTCTCTCTCTCTCTCTCTCTCTCTCTCTCTCCTTTTCAGAAGGAAATATTTCAATTCCACTAGAGCTCCTCTCCTCTACAAAGTGACAGGTGTTTGCAGAGCAAGAGAGAGAAAAGGAGAAAGAGAGAGACATGGCTAAAATACACAAAACACATCCCTCACCTAAAATCACCTTGGTGGAGAGGAGGGAAAGAGAATATGGGAATAAGAAAAAAAGAGTGGGGGAAGGAGAGAAAAGTTGGAGTTTTCATGGGACAGAAAACTCAATGCTATAACCAGAGTAAGGGATTACAAAAAACTTTAACAGTAATCTGTTACGTTACCAGCAAAATTATTCTAATCAGATTACAGATACTTTTGACAAACTAGATGATTACTTTGAGGATTACTTTTAAATTCAGAAAGGATGTTTGTGGAAAAAAAACATTGACACTTCTCTGTTTTCTCAATGGCATTCAAATGAGCATTGAAAAAAGGAACAATTTTATGTATGTTCCACCTGAGCAAGTCTGACCACAAGTCAGAGACCACTGTGATGACACACCAAATGTGTTTGATGCATCGCGGGAAAAGAGCAGGAACAGGCTTTTCTAGTCAACAGTCCAAGCTATATCTTCCAACTGCTGTCGGCATCGAAAGATGATCCAACTTGACTAAACGCATGGAGGTAAGGATGACAGCAGTGGTGTCGTCTACGGTGATACAGATATCACTTATTATTGTTATCTACATAGCGCATTGATGTGAATTACACTGCTGCACACTCATTTAGATATTTGTGCCTTACAGATTGTGGTTGTTGTGGATGGATGTTCACAAATTTAAATGATGGCAATAATGGTTGAATTCAAGAAGTTTCAGCTGCCTATAAATATTTGTTTTGAAATCAGAGAACAGCCATTGAAAATTGCTCTCTTGCAACAGCTGCATAGTGCAGATCCCAGCCTATGGATTAACAGCTGCATAGTGCGGATCCCAGCCTATGGATTAACAGCTGCATAGTGCGGATCCCAGCCTATGGATTAACAGCTGCATAGTGCGGATCCCAGCCTATGGATTAACAGCTGCATAGTGCGGATCCCAGCCTATGGATTAACAGCTGCATAGTGCGGATCCCAGCCTATGGATTAACAGCTGCATAGTGCGGATCCCAACCTATGGATTAACAGATGCATAGTGCGGATCCCAGCCTATGGATTAACAGCTGCATAGTGCGGATCTCAGCCTATGGATTAACAGCTGCATAGTGCGGATCCCAGCCTATGGATTAACAGCTGCATAATGCGGATCTCAGCCTATGGATTAACAGCTGCATAGTGCGGATCTCAGCCTATGGATTAACAGCTGCATAGTGCGGATCCCAGCCTATGGATTAACAGCTGCATAGTGCGGATCTCAACCTATGGATTAACAGCTGCATAGTGCGGATCCCAGCCTATGGATTAACAGCTGCATAGTGCGGATCCCAGCCTATGGATTAACAGCTGCATAGTGCGGATCTCAGCCTATGGATTAACAGCTGCATAGTGCGGATCTCAGCCTATGGATTGACAGCTTCATAGTGCGGATCTCAGCCTATGGATTAACAGCTGCATAGTGCGGATCCCAGCCTATGGATTAACAGCTGCATAGTGCGGATCTCAGCCTATGGATTAACAGCTGCATAGTGCGGATCTCAACCTAGATTATATATATTAATATAAAGACATAATTAAATCATATTACTGTATGCAGAAGAAAGCAATGGGTTAGAAGAAGCCTACATAACCAACCCATAAAGTAAAACGTAACATCCATATATGACCAGATATGTAAACTTTAACATTGATTTATCCTGCAATCAATGTTGTTCAAACGGTAACATACATTTTTGTTTTCTTGCCTCTTAAAGGGAAAATAATCTAAAGGTAACTGAATGTACTCAGATTACACTACTGAGTTTGGGTAACTAACGGATTACATTTAGAAAGTAGCCTACCCAACCGTGGCTATAACAGATAAGTCCCTAGCCTCATTAATTAACTCATGAACCCTACTCTGTGATATTCACTGCGGATCAAGTCTTTTGGCCCATTTCCTGTATTCCCCTGCAGTGTGTTCCCGCTCAACATGGAAAAAAGGTTATGAGAGGTGTCATCCCTGCCATCCCAAACTTACAGTGTAATTCATTGTTTAATTGTTATATTTAACCTTTATTTAACTAGGCAAGACAGTTAAGAACAAATTCTTATTTTACAATGACGGCCTACAGTGGCCAAAGCCTCCCCTAACCTGGACGACGCTGGCCTACCCCGCCCTATGGGACTCCCGATCACAGCCAGTTGTGATGCAGCCTGGAATTAAACCAGGGACTACAGTGATGCCTTAGACCGCTGCACCACTCGGGAGCCTTTAAACAGGAAAAGCTGGAGAATGAAGTACAGAGATGATGGAGGGAAGGGGGAGTGGGCAGATAGTGAGCCGGAATAGAAAGATAGAAAGCAATGGAGAGAAGAAGAGAAAAGGAGTGTAACAAAGATGGAGATGTACCTGTGGATGTATTTCAAGGCCTACCTTCAAACTCAGTGCATCTTTGCTTGACATCATGGGAAAATTAAAAGAAATCAGCCAAGACCTCCAACATTTTTTGTAGACCTCTATAAATCTCCATGTTAATCTGTACAAACAATAGTATGCCAGTAGAAACACCAAGAAGGAGACGCGTTCTGTCTCCTAGGGATGAATGTACTTTGGTGCGAAAAGTGCAAATCAATCCCAGAACAACAGCAAAGGACCTTGTGAAGATGCTGGAGGAAACAGGTACAAAAGTATCTAAATCCACAGTAAAACAAGTCCTATATTGACATAACCTGAAAGGCCACTCAGCAAGGAAGAAGCCACTGCTCCAAAAGCAAGGAAGAAGCCACTGCTAGAAAAAGCCAGTCTACAGTTTGCAACTGCACATTGGGACAAAGATCATACTTTTTGGAGAAATGTCCTCTGGTCTGATGAAACAAAAATAAAACTGTTTGGCCATAATGACCATTGTTATGTTTGGAGGAAAAAGGGGAGGCTTGCGAGCCAAAGAACACCATCCCAACCGTGAAGTACAGTGGTGAATGCACCATGTTGTGTGGGTGGTTTGCTGCAGGAGGGACTGGTGCACTTCACAAAATAGATGGCATCATGAGGTAGGAAAACTATGTGGATATATTGAAGAAACATCTCAAGACATCAGTCATAAAGTTAAAGCTTGGTCACAAATGGGTCTTCCAAACGGACAATGACCCCAAGCATACTTCCTAAGTTGTGGCAAAATGGCTAAAGGACAACAAAGTCAAGGTATTGGAGTGGCCATCACAAAAACCTGACCTTAATCCAATAGAACATTTGTGGGCAGAACTGAAAAAGTGTGTGCGAGCAAGGAGGCCTACAAACCTGGCTCAGTTACACCAGCTCTTTCAGGAGGAATGGGCCAAAATTCAACCCACTTCTTGTGGGAAGCTTGTGGAAGGCTAACTGGAATGCTATGCTACCAAATACTAATTCAGTGTATGTAAACTTCTGACCCACTGGGAATGTGATGAAAGAAATAAAAGCTGAAATAAATTATTCTCTCTACTTTTATTCTGACATTTCACATTCTTAAAATAAAGTGGTGATTTTTTAAATGTATTTCATTTCACCTTTATTTTACCAGGTAGGCCAGTTGAGAACAAGTTCTCATTTACAACTGCGACCTAGCCTAGATAAAGCTATGCAGTGCGACACCAACAACAACACAGAGTTACACATGGAATGAACAAACGTACTTTCAAAAACACAATAGAAAAAATCTATATACAGTACGAACAAATGAGGTAAGATTAGGGAGGTAAGGCAATAAATAGGCAGTAGTGGCGAAGTCATTATAATTCAGCAATTAAACACTGGAGTGATAGACGTGCATAAGATGAATGTGCAAGTAGAGATACTGGGGTGCAAAGGAGCAAAAAAACAATAACAATTTGGGGATGAGGTAGATGGATGGGCCATTCACAGATGGCTATGTACAGGTGCAATGATCTGTGAGCTGTTCTGACAGCTGATGCTTCAAGTTAGTGAGGGAGATATGAGTCTCCAGCTTCAGTGATTTTTGCAATTCGTTCCAGTCATTTGCAGCAGAGAACTGGAAAGAAAGGCGGCTAGCAGGCCAGTAGAAACAAAGGTTACGTCAGCAGACCAGTCGTGATGGATCTGCGGGGCTCAGTGTTGGCAATAAAAAGGGTCCAGGCCAAATGGCAAAATATATATTGTAGCCAAAGGAGTGGCTGATGGAGCTCTTCAGCTAGCTGGGAGATGGGTCTAGCACAAGGCTAGTTTCAGGCTAACTGGTGCTTGCTTTGGGACAGAGACGTTAGCCAGGAGTAGCCACTCGGATAGCAGCTAGCTAGCTGCGATGATCCAGGTGACAAGGTTCAGAGCTTGCTGTAGGAGTCCGGAGATGTGGAGATTTGGTGTAGAAAAAGCAATCCGGTATGCCGGGCTAAGGTTAGCTGATGCCCGCTAGCAGTAGATAACTGACTAGTAGCTAGTTAGCTGGCTAGCTTCTGTTGGGGGTTCTGGTTATAAAGTATAGACAATAGCAGATCCATACCACATTGGGTGAGGTGGGTTGAAGGAGAGTATGTTGAAATTGAGGTTCAAAATATATAAAATATATACAAAATATATATAATGAAAAATGTTTTTATTTTATTTATTTCACCTTTATTTAACCAGGTAGGCTAGTTGAGAACAAGTTCTCATTTGCAACTGCGACCTGGGTATATACATAGGACACGACAAGATAAAGACAAAGACGTCTGAACTGCTGCGCCATCTTGGAAAGGTGATCCTAACTGACCTAAGACAGGGAATTTTGTCAGGAATTGTGAAAAGTTTAAGTGTTTTGGAAGGTGAAGGTGAACTTCCGACTTCAACTGTATCTAGGTGCTATGGATTTATTGTTACAGGGAACGTGTGTTATTTCTTTGGAGGACAACGGATTGTTAAAAGATGAGCGACACAGGGGTTTCAATTGAGTTTATTATGTTAGAATCTGGGTGTTGTTGTTTTAATGTTAATGTTTAATGTTTAATGTTAATTTAGGTTAAGAGTTGTTCAAACTTTGAGATCTTGTTAGCAATCTCCTGTGTGTATCTACGTTAAGTCTTAGAATATGGATGATAGTCATTTATTCTGAGTAGTCTGTAATGTATAATTTATTTCATGTACACTGGAATTGTTTGAGTGTTAATTATTACATGACTAATACATTCTATATTAGTTGAATAGAGTAAATGCATTGCTCGTTATACAGAGTAAATACTTGTTATTTTTTCTGCTATGAGAGACAGCCACTTATTTCATTGCAGTTTCTGTTCAGTCAAACAGACCCTATTGACATGCAAATGAGAGTGGAGCATTATACACATGCAGCTCAGATACACAACACACACACACACACACACACACACACACACACACACACACACACACACACACACACACACACACACACACACACACACACACACACATACACACACTGAGGGAGAATAGCTTGTATGCTCAAGGTTGTCTACAAACCAACATCTGTGGTGATTCATCAAAAGAGAGCGAGAGAGAGAGAGAGAGAGAGAGAGACAGAGGGAGAGAGAGAGAGTGCGAGAGCGAGAGAGAGAGAGAACAGCAGGTAGAAAGGGAATACTGTGAGTGAAAGAGAGGGATGGAAAAAGGGAGGGGGATATTGAGGAGGACAAGAGTGGTAAAGAGTGGGGAAAGAGGGACGTGTAGGGAAGCAAGTGAGAGATGGACAGAGGGAGGGGAAAAGAGGAGGATTAGAAGAATGGCAACATGGGCCCACTTCCTCTTTTCCTCACTCCTACTCTCCTTCCATTCGTTTATCTCTACATACAGACAGGCACACTGTGCCAGGGAGAACAGTTGACCCTGGCAGCATTCAGTGGGCATTGAGATCCATACAGTATGATGATCGCATATAACTGATAAGCACACACACACACACATACACACAAACACACTGAGCCAGATAAGGGCCATGAGACTGAAAGACACACATGCACAGTGGCCAAAGCCAGCAGGTATTCTCAGTGGTTTGTGGGTTGCCAGGTATGTTTCAATATCCCAGGTCCCCAGCCCACTGAGCCCCACTCAGCAACAGAGAGAGGGGCCTTCACACACTGGCCAAAGCAGGAGGCTAATCCACCAGCTGAGATATGGAGAGTGAATGGGAATGGAAATAGAGGGAGAGAAACAGGGGATGAAGAGAAAAATGGAGAGAAAGACAGATAAGAGGACATATAGGAAACACATGACCAGGTGATGGTGGACAGTAGATAGAGATTGAGAGGGAGTGAAAGAGAGGAAGTTAGTGAAAGAGAAAGAGGGAGTTAGAGAATTTAAGCACACCTAAGATAGAATCCCTTTCTCCTTGAATAAGAGAATACACACACACAATTACAAACACAAACACACAAATACACATTTAGTTGCACACACGCAAATCTCAGGACACACACACACACACACACACACCCATACACACACACACACACACATACTGCCTCTATCAGTTAAGTGAACAGATGTTATACCAGGAGCATGCAGACCTTTACTATCTATTTCCTTGCTAATAATCTGCTGCTTATATACCTGCAGCTAGCCATGACACCAAACTGATACTAGGTGTGTGTGTGTGTGTCTGTATTTTAATGAATCCCTTTCATGATCTTGTGTTGATGCCCCAGGTTAGATTCAGTGGAGTATTCATAAAAGCATAAGCACACAAACACAGTCTTGGAGGTTGGTAGTCAGTGAGGTTCCCCCTGCAAACTTACAGGTGATATACCTGAAGCACACACACACACACACACACACACACACACACACACACACACACACACACACACACACACACACACACACACACACACACACATATATTACCTCAAATTATTTATTTTGAGGGAGTTGTGGATGGCAGATGGGCTTAAGTATCTGCCTCTGCTTCCAAAGGGCCAGTCATGTATAGCTGTAATAGAAAAGCTTGCAAGTTCAAACGCAGCATGGACAGATGGAAAGATGTTAATGACATTTTTGTTGTTGTTGCTATTACCATCAAGTATTCTCATGACTTGCGTGAGCATTGTGAACTATGGGGGTGCAGTGGTCTGAGCCGCAGGATCTGGCTCTGAGCATCACGGGTTTGTGCCCAGTGCTGGGCAATGATTTGTCTTTTTTTTCTGAGCGCCGAAGAAGGCATATATCATCAGGAACTTTTCAAACGTCCGAAATTGAAGTCTAGGGATCAGGCTGCATTCATGAGCTTGGGAGAATTCATCTAAAATGTATTGCCTTGTTTTTAGATGGCCTTTAAGTGTTGTTAAACAAAAAAAAACATTTCATGTCCGTAATGAGACTTTCTTTATGTTGCTATGGTCACAGTGGACTATGGATGTTATATGGACGTGAATAGCTATGGCATGTGGTCATTTAGTTATTGTCATATTGTTTAACACTGTCATGTTTGAGAGTGTGCGTGTGAGAGAGAATTTTGGATAAGGTCTGAGCCAGGTCTGATACTGCTGATGGAAGAGACTGCTCTCCTCAGCAATGGGGTTATGTACATCCTCTTATCCTCCCTCCCTCCTTCTCTCCTCATCCCCATTCCACCCCTGGTCTAATGAGATCAGGAGAACAACTGACCTGAACTACAGGCAGAGAGTTCACAACACACAGGTCATTTGGCAAGACTCTCTCTCTCATTCAAGGGGCTTTATTGACATGGGAAACATATGTTTACATTGCCAAAGCAAGTGAAATTGATGAACAAAAGTGAAATAAACAATAATAACGGAACAGTAAATATTACACTCACATACATTGCTGAGGAAAAGAGACATTTCAAATGTCATATTATGTCTATATACAGTGTTGTAACGATGTGCAAATAGTTAAAGTACTAAAGGAAAAATAAGTTAACATAAATATGGGTTGTATTTACAATGGTGTTTGTTCTTTACTTGTTGCCCTTTTGTCGTGGCAACAGGTCAAGATCTTGCTGCTGTGAATGCACACTATAGTATTTCACCCAATAGAAATGGAAGTTAATCAAAATTTGATTGGTTTTCAAAGTATTTGTGGATCTGTGTAATCTGAGGGAAATATGTGTCTCTGATATGGTCATACATTTGGCAGGAGGTTAGAAAGTGCAGATCAGTTTCCACCTCATTTTGTGGGCAGTGTGCACATAGCCTGTCTTCTCTTGAGAGCCAGGTCTGCCTTTGGCGGCCTTTCTAAATAGCAAGGCTGTGCTCACTGAGTCTGTACATAGTCAAAGATTTCCTTAATTTTGGGTCAGTCACAGTGGTCAGGATTTCTTCCACTGTGTGCTCTCTGTTTAGGGACAAATAGCATTCTCGTTTGGTCAGTATTTTTGTGAATTCATTCATTGTAATCATCTTTTTGTTTTCTCACGATTTGGTTGGGTCTAATTGTGTGGCTGTCCTGGGGCTCTGTGGGGTCTGTTTGTATTTGTGAACAGATCCCCATGACCAGCTTGCTTAGGGGACTCTTCTCCAGGTTAATTTCTCAGGGGGTGATGGCTTTGTTATGGAGGTTTGGGAATT
This sequence comes from Oncorhynchus gorbuscha, assembly GCF_021184085.1. Lineage (NCBI taxonomy): Eukaryota > Metazoa > Chordata > Actinopteri > Salmoniformes > Salmonidae > Oncorhynchus > Oncorhynchus gorbuscha. The sequence goes on along the minus strand of NC_060196.1, from coordinate 47,038,666 downwards.
GCTTCCATTTAGATGGTTGTAGAATTTTGATAATTAGCAGGTATCGGCCTAATTCTGCTCTGCATGCATTAGTTGGTGTTTTACATTGTTAAAGGAGGATATTTTTGCATATTTCTGCATGCAGTCCCAATGTGGGGTTTATCTCATTTTGTGAATTCTTGGTTGGAGAGCAGTCCGCAGACCTCACAACCACAAACTGCAATGGATTCAAGTGCAAACTGATTCAAGTAGTTTTAGCCAGATCTAAATTGGTAGGCCAAATGTTATGTTCCTTTTGATGGCAAAAAGGCCCTTCTTGCCTTTTTTTCTCAGATTGTTCACAGCTTTGTGGAAGTTACCTGTGGCGCTGATGTTATACCGAGATATGCATTGTTTTTTTGTGTGCTCCAGGGGAACAGTGTCTAGATGGAAATTGCATTTTTGGTCCTGGCAACTGGAACTTTTTTGAAACAACATTATTTTAGTCTTACTGAGTTTTACTGTCAGGACCCAGGTCTGACAGAATCTGTGCAGAAGATCTAGGTGCTGCTGTAGGCCCTCCTTGGTTGGGGACAGAAGCACCAGATCACCAGGAAACAGTAGATATTTGACTTCAGATTCCAGTAGAGTGAGACAGGGTGATGCAGACTGTTCTATTGTCCTCGCCAATTCATTGATATATATGTTAAAGAGGTTGGGACTTAAGCTGCATCCGTGTCTCACCCCACGGCCCTGTGGAAAGAAATCTGTTTTTTTTGCCAGTTTTAACTGCACACTTGTTGTTTGTGTTCATGGATTTTATAAGGTTGTGTCTTTTTCCTCCAACACCAATTTCCATCAATTTGTATAGCACACCATCATGTTGAAATCAACAAAGCATGAGAACACTTGGCCTTTGTTTTGTTTGTCTGTCATATGGTGATTTCGTAAAATTGACATTTGCTCAGTAAATTGTTTTCACTAAGGAAATGATAATACAGAAAATGTTTCCACGGTTGCTGTTGACACATATCCCACAGTAGTTATTGGGTTCAATTTCACTTTTGTCGATTGGGAAGATCAGTCCTTGGTTCCGAATATTGGGGAAGATTCAAGACCTAATGATGATGTTATTTTTGTAACGAAACTAACAAAACTTTTTTAGATTTTGTCTGGAGGAATTACTCGTGCTTTTTGAGGTTTGAATGCTGGGCTGGACAAGCTAACAACAAGTAGCTAAATTATGGGCTTTTTGGAACTTTATGGAACAAATCAGTAATTTATTGTCGAACTGGGATTGCTGGAACTGCCTTCTGATGAAGATTCAAAGGTAAGTGAATATTTATACTGTTTTTTGTAGCTTCTGTTGACTCCAAAATGGCGGCTATTTCTTTGGGTTCTGAGCGCCGTTCTCAGATTATTATTTTCCGTAGGAAAAGTGAAAAAAAAAATCTGACACAGTGGTTGCATGAGGATACGTTTATCTTTAATTCTGTGAATAACACTTGCATCTTTTATCAATGTTTATTGTGAGTATTTCTGCAAAATCACCGGAAGTTTTGGAATCAAAACATTACTGCACGTAACGCGCCAATGTAAACTGAGATTTTTTTATATATATATATGCACATTATCGAACAAAACACACAATACATGTATAACATGATGTCCTATGAGTGTCATCTGATGGAAATAATCAAAGGTTTGTGAATCATTTTATCTCTTTTTATGCTTTTGTAACTGTGAAAAATCACTGTGTGTGTTTTTGAATTTGGTGGTCATCTAACATAAATATATGTTGTGTTTTCGCTGTAAAACATTTAAAAAAATTGGAAACGATGGGTAGATGAATAACTTGGGTGCTTGACTGTAGTTGTGAGCTACAGAGCTTTCGGAACAACCCTACTTATTGGACAGAGCATCCACTGAACGTGAAAATGCTCTGAATTTACTAATGGACAATCTGACTAGGGCGAGTAATGTTCAGTGAGCTGCTCTCTCTTTCGGCCGGTCATGGCAATAGGACCGCAGAAACCTACCCACATCCTGGTTCACTCTCTCCATCTGCCCATTACTCTTGGGGTGAAACCCTGAAGTAAGGCTGATCGAGACCCACAGATGTTCCATGAACGCCTTCCAGACCCTAGACGTGAACTGGGGACCCCGATCAGACACTTTATCCTCAGGCAACCTGTAGTGCCGGAAGACGTGTGTAAACAAGGCCTCCGCAGTCTGTAGGGCTGTAGGGAGACCGGGCAGAGGGAGGAGATGACAGGACTTAGAGAAACGATCAACAACGACAAAGATCACGGTGTTACCCTGTGAGAGTGGAAGATCAGTCAGAATATCCACCGACAGTTGCGACCAAGGCCGCTGTGGAATGGGTAAGGAGGGGTGTAGCTTACCTCTGGGCAGGTGCCTAGGAGCCTTACACTTGGAGCACACCGAGCAGGAGGAAACATAAACCCTCAAGTCCTTAGCCAAGGTAGGTCACCAGTACCTCCCGTCCAAACAGCACACTGTCCGACCGATCCCAGCAGGACCAGAGGAGGGTGACGTGTGGGCCCAATAGATCAACCGGTCACGAACAGCAGACGGGACATACAGAAACTCAGCGGAACACTGGACGGGAGCAGGCTCTCCATGTAACGCCTGCTCTATGTCCGCGTCCAGCTCCAACACTACCGGCGTCACCAGGCAGGAGGCAGGAGTCAGGGAGTATGGGAGTGGGATCAATAGGCCGCTCCTCTGTGTCATACAGCCTGGACAATGCATCTGTCTTTACATTCTGGGAGCCTGGTCTGTAGGGAAGGGTAAACACAAAACGGTTGAAAAACATGGCCCACCTTGACTAGCGAGGGTTCCGTCTCCTCGGTGCCTGGATGTACTCCAGATTGCAGTGGTCAGTCCAGATGAGAAAAGGTTGTCTAGCCCCCTCAAGCCTATGTCTCCACGCCTTCAAGGACTTGATGACAGGTAACAGCTCCCGGTCCCCCACGTCATAGTTTCACTCCACCGGGCTGAGCTTCTTCGGTGGCGTACCCGAGCGCTGAGAGAGCACTGCTCCTATCCCAGCCTTGGACGCGTCCACCTTCACTATGAATGCCAAAGAGGGATCTGGATGGGCCAGCATGGGAGCCGAGGCAAACAGAGCCCTCAGCCGACCCCTGCAAACGCACCGGGCCCCCTTCAGCAGTGAGGTAATGGGAGTCGCTACCTGACCAAAACCGTGGTGAGAGTCAGCCAATTACGCAAGGCTGAAATGCGGTCACTCACCATCTCCACCCCTAAGGTGGAAATGGGATACCCTAGGAAGGAGACGGATTGCTGGAAGAACAAGCGTTTCTCAGCCTTGATGTACAGGTCATGCTCCAACAGGCGACCAAGCACCCTGTGCACCAGGCACACATGCTCGGCGCGTGTAGCGGAGTACATCAGAATGTCATCAATATACACCACTACACCCTGAAAATCTCATCTACAAAGACTTGGAAGACCGATGGCGCATTCATCAACCCGTACGGCATGACAAGGTACTCATAGTGCCCCGAGTTGGTACTGAAAGCCGTCTTCCAATCGTCTCCCTCTCGGATACGCACCAGGTTGTAAGCGCTCCTGAGATCTAGTTTGGTGAAGAAGCGCACCCCGTGCATTGACTCAATCGCTGTGGCTATGAGTGGTGGCGGGTAACTATACCTCACAGAGATCTGGTTCAGACCTCGATAGTCAATACACAGACCTCCATCCTTCTTCTTCACAAAAAATAGACGAGGACGGATGGAAGGTTGCCAGGTATAGGTCCAGTTGGAGAAGGAACCCCTGGCAGTTCGTAGCCTTCCCATCATATTCCTGGGGCAGGGAGAGACAAATCTCACTGGGACCAGGATGAAGAGTGGCGCTCAGCGGAGACCCCATTTGTGCTGGTGGAGGCAATGGAAGAACTCCCTGTCTCTCCCAGCGGTCTATTGTCCATGGCGGTGCCAAGGTGTTGGAGCATTGCTGCATGCTCCCGGACGCGCTCCTCCACCCCTAATACCGGGGTACCTGCTCCTGCTGACTCCATAGTATTGGTCCGTAATTCTGTAATGCGATGCTTCTGGCGGCAGAGAAGTCAGGCACAGGAGAGGGGAAACTGATTTACAACGGATGTGTTTAAAAAACATAAACCACCGTAAACTGAATAATAATATAAACGGGTCAAACAAAACCCGGTACATACCAGCATACTGTTCACAAGCACTGCAACAAACAATTACAGACAAGGACATGGGGGGGGGGCAGAGGGTTAAATACCCAATCTGTAATGATGGAATTGGAACCAAGTGTGATGGAAGACAAGACAAAACCAATGAAAAGTGGATCGGCGATGGCTAGAAGGTCGGTGACGTCGACCACCACCCAAACAAGGAGAGGGACCAACTTCGGCAGAAGTCGTGACAGGTGGGAACAATGCTGAATAGTTGGAGGAAGAAGGGCTCCAGTAGTAGTTCCAAAACATGGAAAGACGGTTTTCTCAAAAGTGAGTTTGCAAGTTGATCATCTTTCAAAGTAGAATTACTTTCCCATTGTTTCCTCAAATGCAGTGTATGATATACCATTTTGTAGCTCTGAGTCTCTACTTTTATCCAACGTAAAAAACAGAAACTCAAATGTTGCTACATAAGACGGAATCCAGGTGGTGAGTCACATGCATTCTTCAATTACATTGAGCTGCTCCTTCTTTTTCCGTAGTGTATTTCTGTATTGTTTAAGTGATTCACCATAGCGAAGGCGTAGGCTCAGGTTTTCTGGGTCTCTGTGTTTTTGGTTGGATAGGTTTCTCAATGTCTTTCTTAGGTTTTTACACTCTTCATCAAACCATTTGTCACTGCAGTATCCTGTACATGTCCTTGCCGAAAAATCCAAGTTAATCTAAACTCTAAAGCTATATTTTACCGTCCTTGTCTGTTTTCTCTCCCTCCGTCTGTCTGTCTGTCTGTCTGTCTGTCTGTCTGTCTGTCTGTCTGTCTGTCTGTCTGTCTGTCTGTCTGTCTGTCTGTCTGTCTGTCTGTCTGTCTGTCTGTCTGTCTGTCTGTCTGTCTGTCTGTCTGTCTGTCTGTCTGTCTGTCTGTCTGTCTCAATTCAATTTGAATTCAAGAGTTTTATTGGCAGTAACCATTACACTCACAAAAGTTCCAAAAGAATAAAGACATTTCAAATGTCATATTATGTGCAAGTAGTTAGAGTAATGGAAAAAATAATAAGCATAAATATGGGTTGTATTTACAATGGTGTTTGTTCTTCACTGGTTGTCCTTTTCTTGTGGCAACAGGTTACAAATCTTGCTGCAGTGACGGAACACTGAGGTATTTCACCCAATACATACAGTATAGGTCTCTCTCTCTCATTATCCCACTATCTCCCTCTCTTACCATCGTTGTCTCTCTCTCCTACTCTCTCCCTCTCTTACCATCGTTGTCTCTCTCTCCTACTCTCTCCCTCTCTTACCATCGTTGTCTCTCTCTCTCTCTCCCTCTCTCTCCCTCTCTTACCATCGTTGTCTCTCTCTCCTACTCTCTCCCTCTCTTACCATCGTTGTCTCTCTCTCCTCTCCTACTCTCTCCCTCTCTTACCATCGTTGTCTCTCTCTCCTACTCTCTCCCTCTCTTACCATCGTTGTCTCTCTCTCCTCTTACCATCGTTGTCTCTCTCTCCTACTCTCTCTCCTCTCTCTCCCTCTCTTACCATCGTTGTCTCTCTCTCCTACTCTCTCCCTCTCTTACCATCGTTGTCTCTACCATCGTTGTCTCTCTCTCCCTCTCCCTCTCTTACCATCGTTGTCTCTCTCTCCTACTCTCTCCCTCTCTTACCATCGTTGTCTCTCTCTCCTACTCTCTCCCTCTCGTACCATCGTTGTCTCTCTCTCCTACTCTCTCCCTCTCTTACCATCGTTGTCTCTCTCTCCTACTCTCTCCCTCTCTTACCATCGTTGTCTCTCTCTCCTCTCTCTCTCTCTACCACTCTCTCCTTCTCTTACCATCGTTGTCTCTCTCTCCTACTCTCTCCCTCTCTTACCATCTTACCGTTGTCTCTCTCTCCTACTCTCTCCCTCTCTTACCATCGTTGTCTCTCTCCTCTCCTATCGTTGTCTCTCTCTCCTCTCTCCCTCTCTTACCATCGTTGTCTCTCTCTCCTACTCTCTCCCTCTCTTACCATCGTTGTCTCTCTCTCTCCTACTCTCTCCCTCTCTTACCATCGTTGTTGTCGTTGTCTCTCTCTCCTACTCTCTCCCCTCTCGTTGTCTCTCTCTCCTACTCTCTCCCTCTCTTACCATCGTTGTCTCTCTCTCCTACTCGTTGTCTCTCTCTCCTACTCTTCTCCTCTCTTACCATCGTTGTACTCTCTCTCTTACCATCGTTGTCTCTCTCTCCTACTCTCTCCCTCTCTTACCATCGTTGTCTCTCTCTCCCTCCTTACCACTCTCTCCCTCTCTTACCATCGTTGTCTCTCTCTCCTACTCTCTCCCTCTCTTACCATCGTTGTTCTCTCTCCCTCCTACTCTCTCCCTCTCTTACCATCGTTGTCTCTCTCTCCTCTCTCTCTCCTACTCTCTCCCTCTCTTACCATCGTTGTCTCTCTCTCCTACTCTCTCCCTCTCTTACCATCGTTGTCTCTCTCTCTCTACCATCGTTGTCTCTCTCTCCTCTCTCCCTCTCTTACCATCGTTGTCTCTCTCTCCTACTCTCTCCCTCTCTTACCATCGTTGTCTCTCTCTCCTATCGTTGTCTCTCTCTCCCTCTCTCTTACCATCGTTGTCTCTCTCTCCTACTCTCTCCCTCTCTTACCATCGTTGTCTCTCTCTCCTACTCTCTCCCTCTCTTACCATTGTTGTCTCTCTCTCCTACTCTCTCCCTCTCGTACCATCTTTGTCTCTCTCTCGTTGTTCTCTCACCATTATCTCTCTCTTTCTACTCTCTCTCTTACCATCGTTGTCTCTCTCTCCCTACTCTCTCCCTCTCACTCTCTCCCTCTCTTACCATCGTTGTCTCTCTCTCCTACTCTCTCCCTCTCTTACCATCGTTGTCTCTCTCTACTCTCTCCCTCTCTTACCATCGTTGTCTCTCTCTCCCTACTCTCTCCCTCTCCCCTTTGATCTAGCTTTGTCTCTCTCTCCTACTCTCTCCCTCTCTTTCATTCTTCATTCAAATTTGTATTGATATAATTGGAAAACAACAAAAGTGAAGAGGGTGCTTGACATGATTGAGAGTATTCACGATGAGGAATCATTTAGAATAATAATGACAGCACAATAAATCACTCCAACTCTTTCACCTCACATTCTTTTCTTTGCATCAACATAAAAATAATAGGTAGTGTGTGTGTGTGTGTGTGTGTGTGTGTGTGTTTCAGGTATATCACCTGTATGTGTGCAGGGGGAATCTCACTGACTACCAACCTCCAGATCTGTGTTTGTGTGCTTATGCATTTATGAATACTCCACTGATTCTAACTTGGGGCATCAACACAAGATCATGAAAGGGATTCACAAAAATACACACAAACTAACACATACACACACAAACACACACACACACACACACACACACGCACACATGTCTCACAATCTCACGTCAGAGTTAGATGTCCTACATGTTTCTCAAATGTCAAAGTTGATACAAACGTCAAATATCGAAGTGTTTAAGTTTAAGTTAAGAATTAACTCACAATTGGTTAGGGTAAGTTGATGCATTAACTCTAAATCTTAAGATTAGGCATTTGACTCCGCATGGTTAAGGTAAGGGTTAAGGTTTGGGATAAGCATTAAAAAATATATTGAAAAACATTTCCTATTGCTGGATTCGAATATGCAACCTTTGATACCAGAGTCAGATGTTTACCCCCATCCACCAACTCTACCCACAATGCACTATCTAAACTGAAACCTACTTGAAGGTTACAATGCTCACTGCCCTAGTGGCCGGTTTCCACGTCATCTCCCGAAGTCCTCAGACATGGATGGACGTCAAATACTGACTCGTATCACTGGTGACCTGGCTGAAATGTATACATAGGTATGAAAATCAATGGTCTGAAGTTTAGACTTATTTCAGATGATTGGTCACATATAGTATCTCTCTCTAATCTATAGAGGAAAACAACTCACTCAATAGGTCTCTGATTTCAGCCATTTTCTGTTTCTCTACAACAAATTGGGCAATCTTCCCTTCAGACCTGGAACCCAATAACACATTGTGTCAGTCCATGGCTGTAGTGAATGCTGGCTATAAGAACTATCTTCTCTAGACTATAACCTTTGAGAGCGGACTCCAAAAGTATGAAATTGCACCCTTGGGGTGAAAAATCTATATTTTTTGTGTTCTCAGAGCTGGTTTTGTAGTAAGAGTTCAATTTGTCTGCCCTCCTTTTGCTTGCCCCAACCTGGTCCTGAACCAGGGACCCTCTGAACACATCCACACATGTCACTCACAAAGCATAATTACCTGACACTCAACAAAAACAGCAGCTCATGCATGCACAGCAAGAAAAACAAATAGTCTTCGAGCGGGTGACACATCGACTGCAGACACACCCACCAACGCACACACACACCAGACATACTCAAAAAAATGTATGTCTGTATGCAATTCCAAATGTTCTTGTGGTCTCTAGATCCATTCGTGTCATGAGAAAACCTTGAAAATGAACGAATGTGCCATTGTTCTTCTCCCAGTGGTGAAGATGAAAACCATCTCTGTTTGCTCTTGTCATTTCCTCTCTCAGAGTGAGTACACACCCTGACTCTCAAAGCTCTCCTGTGGTATGGGAGTGTCGCTCCAGCACACACACCATTATGTACACACACACACATGCACGCACAGACGTTGTAATGTACGGTAACACACAAACACAAAAACACACATGCACATCCATGGTAACATACTGTACTTTTAAACACACATGCACACACGCACGCACGCACACACACACACACATTCTCTATTCTGGTGTATTGGGAGATTCGAAGTTAGGGGTCAGTTCTGTGGGCTTAAACCCAGGCAGAGCTCTTTCCTTTAAGCAGTTCATGAGCGCGTGACAGTAATAGACTTCCCCAGTCTCTTCCTGTCAAACAAATAGGCTGCCCATGGTTCCCCCAGAGAGGATCCCAGTGTCATAATCGATGTGGCTATTTCTCAATAGCTCAGACACAGGCAGGGACTCTCTCTCACTTTCTCTCTAATGACAGCAAAAATTGTAAGCTCGCTACTCACACACATGCAATGAAGAAACACACGTACACTTAGGGCTGTGACAGTCATGACATTTTGTCAGACTGTAACTGTCATGCAAATGACTGCCAGTCTCACTGTAATTTACTGTTAATTAACATAAACACATTTAGCATCTCCAGGCCTCCACACACACAAGCCGCTGATGCGCGTGCCTTTGGAGCATCTACATTTAAAAAAGTCAAATAAATCAATTTAATATACATATATAATATAAATGGACATGGGAGGAGATATTGGACGGCAAGGGACCCTGGGCACAGGCTGGGGAGTGTCGCCGTCCGCAAGAGGAATTGGAGGCAGCTAAGGCTGAGTGGAGACACTATGAGGAGTTAACACGGCTGGCAAGGAAGCCCAAGAGGCAGCCTCAAAAATGTATTGGGAGGGGGCACACGGGGAGTGTGGCTAAGTCAGGAAGGAGACCTTAGCCATTACCCGGGCAGGCACCGTGTTATGCGGTGAAGAGCATGGTGTCCCCAGTGCGCACGCATAGCCCGGTGCATTACATTGCAGCTCCTCGTATTGGCCGGGCTAGAGTGGGCAACGAGCCAGGAGGAATGAAGCCGGCTCAGCGCATCTGGTCTCCAGCAAGTCTCCTCGGCCCAGGTTATATGGCACCAGCCCTACGCACGGTGTCCCCGGTTCGCCAGCACAGCCCAGTGCGGTCTTTTCCACCCCACCGCACTTGCTGGGCTACAGGGGTTATCCAGCTAGGACAGGTTGTGCAGGCTCTGTGCTCGATACCTCCAGTGCGCCTCCACAGTCCGGTCCATCCGGTGCCTCCTCCACGCACCAGGCCTCCTGTGGCAGCCCCATGCACCAGGCTGTCTCTCCGTCTCCTCCCACCAGGTGCTCCCTCCTGTCCGGCGCTTCCAGATTCTCCCTCCTGTCCGGCGCCGCCAGAGCCGCCCTCCAGTCTGGAGCTGCCAGAGCCGCCCGTCAGTCAGGAGCCGCCCGTCAGCCAGGAGCCGCCACAGCCGCCCTTCACTCCGGCGCCCCCAGAGCCGCCCTTCACTCCGGCGCCGCCAGAGCCGCCCTTCACTCCGGTGCCCCCAAAGCCGCCCTTCACTCCGGCACCGCCAGAGTCGCCCTTCACTCCGGCGCCCCCAAAGCCGCCCTTCAATCTGGCGCCGCCAGAGTCGCCCTTCACTCCGGCGCCGCCAGAGTCGCCCTATAGGTATCCTATATAGACGCCCTATAGGTATCCTATATAGACGGGAGACTCCGGCAGCGCTGGACAGGCAGGCGACTCCGGCAGGGTGCCGGAGTCTCCCGTCTATTCGGGACCCGCTGCAAGGGTCCCCGGTCCTAGGTCGGTGACGAGGGTCTCCGCTCCAGAGGCGCCACTTAAGTGGGTCAAGACTATGGTGGAGTGGGGTCCACGTCCCACATCAGAGCCGCTACCGTGGACAGATGCCCACCCAGACCCTCCCCTATGGGTTTAGGTTTTGCGGCCGGAGTCCCCACCTTTGAGGGGGGGGTGGTACTGTTACGCCCTGACCGTAGATTGCTTTGTATGTTTCTATTTTTAGGTTGGTCAGGGTGTGATGTGGGTGGGTATTCTATGTTGTAGGTCTATGTTTTCTTTTTCTATGTGTTTGGCCTGGTATGGTTCTCAATCAGAGGCAGCTGTCTATCGTTGTTTCTGATTGAGAGCCATACTTAGGTAGCCTGTTTTCCCATTTTGAGTTGTGGGTGATTATTTTCAGTTTCAGTGTTTTCACCATATGGGACTGTTTCGGTTTTCTTTTATTCTTTTGGTCGTTTGTATTCAGTGTTCAGTTTATTAAAGGCATCATGAACACGTACCACGCTGCGCGTTGGTCTACTCCTTCTTTCACCAACGGAAATCCCTACACAACCATCATATTATGTAGCTAAAGATAATGCAGCCTATTAATAAAGAAATTTTTTTTTTTACAAATACCTATTACGAGGCTATTTAAAATCAAACACAAATTCACTATAACTGTGGGCTAACTATACGCTCTCTGTAAGATGCCCTGCACTATTAACTAACAGAATTACCTAGGCCTATAAGTGATTTCTCTGACTCATGGATATACATATTGGAGTATATTATAAGGTAACCAGTTCATCCAGAATGCATACTAAAGCAAAAATCATAGTCCACAGACTCTGAGATGCGATAGTCCGGTGTCCTATTGTGACATAGCTCCAAGACTCTGAGATGCGATAGACCGGTGTCCGATTGTGACATAGCTCCAAGACTGAGATGCGATAGTCCGGTGTGCTATTGTGACATAGCTCCAAGACTCTGAGATGCGATAGTCCGGTGTCCTATTGTGACATAGCTCCAAGACGCTAAGACGCGATAGTCCGGTGTCCTATTGTGACATATCTACAAGACTCTGAGACAACCATTAGCAAGAGACAAACACCCAAATACGAACCTCCCCACTACTCACTACAACTCCCAATCAAACAGGCTGTTGGAAAATCAGGCTTTTCCAACAGTCTTGGAGGAGTTCCCACATATGCTGAGCACTTGCTGGCTGCTTTTCCATCACTCTGCAGTCCAACTATAAGCAACTTCTGCCATGGCAGCAGCTAATGGGGATCCATAATACATACTACAAATACAAATACGAACTCATCCCAAACCATCAATTGGGTTGAGGTCAGGTGATTGTGGAGGCCAGGTCTTCTGATGCAGCATGCAATCACTCTCCTTCTTGGTCAAATAACATTTACACAGCCTGGAGGTGTGCTGGGTCATTCTCCTGTTGAAAAACAAATGATAGTCCCACTAAGGGCAAAACAAATGGTATGGCGTATTCCTGCAGAATGCTGTGTGCTTTGAATTCTATATGACAGTGTCACTGACAGTGTCACATTACATTACATTTAAGTCACCCCCACACAGTGCACACCTGACCTCCTCCATAACAATAGTGCATCTAAAACTTAGGGGGTGGGGTGGGAAGTACTTAAAGAGGTGGGGTTTCAGGTGTCTCCGGAAGGTGGTGATTGATCATCGTGAGGGAGTTTGTTCACCTAGCTCTCCTCATCTCACAAATCTGACTACTCTACATCTCACAAAGACACAGCGGTTGGAACCAAAAATCTCAAATTTGGACTCATCAGACCAAAGGTAAGATTTCCACCAGTAATGTCCATTGCTCGTGTTTCTCTGCCCAAGCAAGTCTCTTCTTATTATTTGTGTCCTTTAGTAGTGGTTTCTTCACAGTAATTAAACCATAAAGGCCTGATTCACATAGTCTCTTCCGAACAGTTGATGTTGAGATGTGTCTGTTTCTTGAACTCTGTGAAGCATTTATTTGGGCTGCCATTTCTGTTGCTGGTAAGGCTAATGAACTTATCCTCTGCAGAAGAGGTAACTCTGGGTGTTCCTTTCCTGTGGCGGTCCTCATGAGAGCCAGTTTCATCATAGCACTTGATGATTTTTGCAACTGCTCTTGAAGAAACTTTCTAAGTTCTTGAAATTTTCCCGGATTGACTGACCTTCATGTCTTAAAGTAATGATGGGCTGTTGTTTCTCTTTATTTATTCAAGCTTTTCTTGCCATAATACAGACTTGGTATTTTACCAAATAGGCCATTCTTCTGTATACCACCCCTACCTTGTCACAACACAACTGATTGGCTCAAATGCATTAAGGACAGAAATTACACTTATTAACTTTTGACAAGGCACACCTGTTAATTTAATTGCATTTCAGATGACTACCTCTCTCTGGTTGAGAGAATGCCAGGAGTGTGCAAAGCTGTCATCAAGGCAGAGTGTGGCTACTTTGAAGATTCTCAAATATAAAATATATTTTGATTTGTTTAACACTTTTTGGTTAGTACATGGTTCCATATGTGTTATTTCATAGTTTTGATGTCTTCACTATTATTCTACAATGTACAAAATAGTAAAAATAAAGAAAACCCCTTGAATGAGTAGGTGTGTACACATTTTTGACTGGTACTGTAGACCTATGCGTATGCATCAGCTCTAGTATTCGTATGGGTGTGCTACATACAAGGTCTTAAATGTTTTGAAGTAATCATCACCTTAGAAAGTGCTCTCCACAGCAATCATGTTTTCCACTCAGTTTCAACTTGTTAAGAAATTATTTCTTCAAATCGATTGATCACAGTGAGGTCAAACAATGTGGCATAATAGTGAGGTTTAAACGCATGATAGGACTATTGTTATTATGATAAGAGTGTGTTGTGAATTCTGATTGCATTTGCATCGATGTCAGAGTGATTAGAGGAAACATTGAGCGCTGAGTACCAGGCCACTAGCAGTCGTTAGTGAGTTGAGTACTGCCATTCATGTACAGAGAGCATAGGAAGAGGTTACTGTGACTCAATGGTCATGTGGAAGTTGACTGCCAGTGTAGTGATAATACAGTCACCGCAACAGGTCACCTCAACAGCCCCTACAGTATGTACACTCAGATAATTAGCCATGTCATTGTCAATCCAGCTCTTTCTGTGTTCATCCCCTGAGAGTGCAAAACAATCTGCTCCCTTCTAATGAGCTCACACAAACATAAACACACACGCACACACAAGCACACGGACACACACATGCACAAACACACATACCTGCCTTTCTCCATCCCTCTGGTCCCTCCCTATCTCCATCTCCCTGCTGTCCTGGATAAAGCGTTTTGTAACAGTGTTTTGTAATTAAATACAGGAAAAATCTGAACACAGATTCCTATCCAATTACAGGTGTGATGAAACACATGTGGCAACAGAGTCCGACCAGGTCCCCCCCTAAAGATAACAAAAACAAGAAAGCAAGCCTGATTAAAATGGCAGGCCTTCAAATGTATCAAACTCCCAGCTAAACAAACCCTGTTCCCATTGGGCCAGAAGCTAAACCACATCCAACAACACTTTCTGAATAGAGAGTCCAGTGAGGTACCTCACATACAAATGAAGTTTGAAACTAGTGACAATGAGAGTGGAAATAAGTGACTGAATACATTAGAAAAAATGCTAAATAAGGGACACATTATTGGTTGTTTGTCAGTGCTCAAAACTAATACAACTATAGGGTAGCCTATTGTACTCATGGTCAATGTTTGCCTTGGCAGTTTTTCTAAGGTAATCCGGTTAGGTAGCAAGCTAATGTTTAGCTGATGTCTATAGGCTAGCGCAAGCTAATATTTAGCTGATGTCTATAGGCTAGCGCAAGCTAATATTTAGCTGATGTCTATAGGCTAGCGCAAGATAATGTTTACCTGATGTCTATAGGCTAGCAAAAGCTGTTGTTTAGCAAAAGCTGTTTGTCTATAGGCTAGCTAGCAAGCTAACTTTTGGTTTATGTCTATAGCACAGGAGGTTTGTGGCACCTTCATTTTGGAGGACGGCTTGTGGTAATGGCTGGAGCGGAATTATTGGAATGGTATCAAATATGGTTTCCATGTGTTTGATGCCATTGCATTTACTACATTCCCAGCCATTATTATGTGCCGTCCTCCCCTCAGCAGACTCCACTGGTCTATGGGCTAGCTAGCTCTTTCACTGAGACTTGGAGACACCACCAGCCTGCTACAGACATTTTAACCATTGTGTCTTGTTTGGTCTCATTATTTCCCCCATTCAGGCCTCTTAAAACTTGCGCACATCGCACCAAATGTGGATCTAGTGTTTGTCTGCAGATCGTTCGGTGGGCTGTGTTTAAGAGGCCACCTGCTATAAATGTCTGACTGCTGACATTTTCATGTGATTCTACATGGAAAATCCAGACAGGTCAACCGTACCACAAGTCAGTATTCAATGTCCATCTGAGGATGTCGGGAGATGACTTGGAAACCGGCTACTAGTGGCAACTGTGAGTGCTTTTACCTTCAAGTAGGGGTCGGTTTTGCTAGGGCATTGGGGATGGGGATGGTGGATGGGCACAAGCATTTGCCTCTGATATCAAAGGTTGCAAGTTTGAATCCAGGGATAGGAAGTTGTTTTTGATAGTTTTGTTTTAAGCCCATCCCAAACTTTAACGCTTACCTTAATGGAGTTAATGCACGACTCCAACACCATCATTAAGTTTCCGAACGACACAACAGTGGTAGGCCTGATCACTGACAACGATGAGACAGTCTATAGGGAGGTCGGAGACCTTTCAGTATGGTGCCAGGATAACAATCTCTCCCTCAACGTCATCAAGACATAGGAGATGATTGTGGACTACATCGACGGTGTTGTAGTAGAGAAGGTTGAGAGCTTCAAGTTTCTTGGTGTCCACATCACCAACAAACTATCATGGTCCAAACACACCAAGACAATCATAGAGAGGACACAACAACGCCCATTCCCCCTCAGGAGACTGAAAAGATTTGGCATGGGTTCTCAGATCCTCAAAATGTTCTACAGCTGCACCATCGAGAGCATCACTGCCTGGTATGGCAACTGCACGGCCTCCGACCGCAAGGCACTGCAGTGTGTAGTACCCCAGTACATCACTGGGGCCAATGTTTCCTGCCATCCAGGGCCTCTATACCAGGTGGTGTCAGAGGACTCCAGCCACCCTAGTCAAAGACTGTTCTCTCTGCTACCGCATGGCAAGCGGTACCGGAGCGCCAAGTCTAGGTCAAAAAAGGCTTCTTCACAGCTTCTACCCCCACTTGAACAGTTAATTAAATGGCTACCCAGACTATTTGCATTGTCCCCACCCCACTCCTCGATTTTTACTCTGCTGCTACTCTCTGTTTATTATCCATTCATAGTCTACCGACATGTACCGCCATGTACATATTGCCTCAATTACCTCGACTAACCGGTGTCCCCGCACATTGACTCTGTACCAGAACCCTCCGTATATAGCCTCACTACTGTAATGTTACTGATGCTCCTTAATTATTTGTTATATTTTTATAAAATAAAATAAATCTTAAAACTGCATTGTTGATTAAGGGGTTGTAAGTAAACATTTCATTGTAAGGTCTACACCTGTTGTATTTGGCGCATGTGACAAATGACATTTGATTTGAGTTAAATGTAACCCTAACATAAACATCTCGGAGTTAATGCCTAAACTTAACCTTGAACACTTTGAAATTAGATGTTTGGAACAACTTTGAAATTTGACGATTGAGAAAGAAGGATGAACGTCTAATTCTGACGTGAGACTGAGAGCTGGTAAGTAAAATCAGTGTGCACTC
>NC_060196.1:46972295-47014795 GCF_021184085.1 Oncorhynchus gorbuscha | reverse complement strand
GGAGGGGGAGGGGAGAGAAGAAGACTGGCAAAGCCACAAATGGGAGAGGACAGACTAAGAGAAAAATAGAAGTGGTGAATAAAGAGAGTGAGAGAAATAAATGAAATTAGGGAAAAGAAAGAGCGATATTACCCTCCATCAAGATGTTCTAATCTTAAAAGGATTGGTGAGCAGCAATTAAATGTACCAGACTGAAGCTACTAAGAACACAAGAATGCAAAAACACACATAATGGAAGTCTTCTTTATTCCAACATATTAAACACACTAATAAATAAATATGAAAGACATATGGTACTGTCCTTTCCTTGACGAGGTCCTTCAAGGTCCTTGACGGGTTCTAGGACAGGGGAGCAGAGTAACGTGCTATTCAAATCAGCACTGTATTGAATTGGATGTAATCACGAAACTAGGGTGTACACACACAGACACACAGAGCATCTCTTAGCCTTCAGGAAAGGTCAGGAGTTTGTCAGTGAACATAAGTGTTTGTATATATACAAAACAGTGTACAAAACATGAAGGACACCTACTCTTTCCATGACATTGATTAACCAGGTGAATCCAGATGAAAGCTATGACCCCTTATTGATGTCACTTGTTAAGTCCACTTCAATCTGTGATTTTTAAGCCTTGAAACAATTGAGACATGGATTGTGTACGTGTGGCATTCAGAGGGATAAAGGCAACAATTTGTGTCAAGAACTGCAATGCTGCTGGTTTTTTCATGCTCAACATTGTCCAGTGTGTATCAAAAATGGTCCACCACCGAAAGTACATCGAGCCACCTTGACACAACTGTGGGAAACATTGGATTCAACATGGGCCAGCATCCCTGTGGAACGCGTTGGACACCTTTTAGAGTCCATGCCCCGACAAATTGAGGGGGGACGGACAGACATACAGAGTAGGAATTAGGAGAATTATACTGTAACAGGTCAAATTAGGAGAATGAGTTCACTCCTAAAAAGATAGTGCAGAATGGAAGGTAATAGGATACATATGGAACTTTGATTGTCCCTGATCCATTTAGGCTCTACGGATCCTGCTCAAGTTCATCTCTGAAAACTGAATGACAAAGCCATTTAGCCAGCCTGGTGCCTCAATGAGTCACACTGTCCTCCCTGTCAATGACACCAAGCTATTACACTCAAAATAACATCTTGACTTAGCTAGACACTAAAAAGCTTATTCACATGGTTAGTAGTCAAGTAAACATGTGACTATAGGAAGTGATATTTTTGCCATTGGCCAGTACTTTTTGGGGGGTTTCGTTAAGAGTTCCCCATTTACGTCAATACGTTTTTTTTGTTCTTTTTTTTGTACCATCATCTTTAAAATTCAAGAGAAAGACAATAATGTATTATTCCAGGGCAGGCGCAATTTAGATTACGGCCACTAGATGGCAGTGGTGTATGTGCAAAGTTTTAGATTGATCAAATTAACCATTGCATAATGTCTGTTCAAAATGTTGTATCAATCCTGCCCACATGTGCCTAATTGGTTTATTAATAAATGTTATAGTTCATAATTGTTCACTCTCCTCAAAAAAGAGCATGGTATTCTTTCCCTGTAATAGCTATTGTAAATTGGACAGTGCAGTTAGATTAACAAGAATTTAAGCTTTCTGCCCATATCAGATATTTCCATGTCCTTTTTTTTGTGGGGGGGGGTGGACATAATCCATTGTAGGGAATGGACATAATCCATTGTAGGGAATGGACATAATCCATTGGTAGGGAATGGACATAATCCATTGTAGGGAATGGACATAATCCATTGTGGGGAATGGACATAATCCATTGTAGGGAATGGACATAATCCATTGTAGGGAATGAACATAATCCATTGTAGGGAATGAACATAATCCATTGGAAGGAATGGACATAATCCATTGTAGGGAATGGACATAATCCATTGGAGGGAATGGACATAATCCTTTGTAGGGAATGGACATAATCCATTGTAGGGAATGAACATAATCCATTGAGGGAATGGACATAATCCATTGAGGGAATGGACATAATCCATTGAGGGAATGGACATAATCCATTGAGATGTGTCGTGTGCTAATAATTATTTTAATATTTTCTTTAGAGCTATACGACTCTTACGACTATTTCTATTCTTACTACTCTAACTACAATAACTATTCTTACTACTCTTACTATTCCTACTACTCCTACTATTCTTACCACCCGTGCTACTCTAACTACTCTTACTACTCCAAGTATTCTTACTACTCTTACTACTCCAAATATTCCTACTACTTTTACTACTCCAAATATTCTTACTACTCTTACTACTCCAAATATTCCTACTACTCTTACTACTCAAAGTATTCTTACTACTCTTACTACTCCAAGTATTCTTACTACTCTTACTACTCCAAGTATTCTTACTACTCTTACTACTCCAAATATTCTTACTACTCTTACTACTCCAAATATTCTTACTAGTCTTACTACTCCAAATATTCTTACTACTCTTACTACTCCAAATATTCTTACTACTCTTACTACTCCAAATATTCTTACTATTCTTACTACTCCTACTATTCTTACCACCCGTACTTCTAATACTACTCTAACTACTATAACTACTCTTACTACTCCAAATATTCTTACAATTCTAACTATTCTTACTACTCTACATACTCTAGCTACTATAACTTATATTACTACTCTTACTACTCCAAGTATTCTTACTACTCTCAATACTCCAAATATTCTTACTACTCTAACTACTCTAACTATCTAACTACTCTAACTACCCTTACACAGTGCATTGTGTGCATTGTCTTCTTCTCATCCCCTGATGTCCTTTCCTATCATCTTCACCTCTCATCTATCTCCTCTCATCCCCCGATGTCCTCTCCTATCATCGTTACCTCTCATCTATCTCCTCTCATCCCCTGATGTCCTCTCCTATCATCTTTACCCCTCCTCTATCTCCTCTCATCTCCTGATGTCCTCTCCTATAATCCTTACCTCTCCTCTATCTCCTCTAATCCCCTGATGTCCTCTCCTATAATCTTTACCTCTCCTCTATCTCCTCTAATCCCCTGATGTCCTCTCCTATAATCTTTACCTCTCCTCTATCTCCTCTCATCCCCTGATGTCCTCTCCTATCATCTTTACCCCTCCTCTATCTCCTCTCATCTCCTGATGTTCTCTCCTATAATCCTTACCTCTCCTCTATCTCCTCTAATCCCCTGATGTTCTCTCCTATCATCTTTACCTCTCCTCTATCTCCTCTAATCCCCTGATGTCCTCTCCTATAATCTTTACCTCTCCTCTATCTCCTCTAATCCCCTGATGTTCTCTCCTATCATCTTTACCTCTCCTCTATCTCCTCTAATCCCCTGATGTCCTCTCCTATCATCTTTACCTCTCCTCTATCTCCTCTCATCCCCTGATGTCCTCTCCTATCATCTTTACCTCTCCTCTATCTCCTCTCATCCCCTGATGTCCTCTCCTATAATCTTTACCTCTCCTCTATCTCCTCTAATCCCCTGATGTCCTCTCCTATCATCTTTACCTCTCCCCCATCCATATCTCCCCTCCACCTCTCTCCTTTCTCTATCTCCTCTCATCCTCTCTTCATCTCTCCATCTCTGCTCTTGACCCTGGCAGGGGAGAGCTGTCGCTGTTAAACCCTATCTGCACACCAGCTGTCAAATTCACTCTCCTCTCTTTTCCCCCTCTCCCCTCTCTCTCTATTCCTCTCTCCTCTCTCCACTGAAAGCTGGCATTATGTTTTTTCTTTTCACCTTAACATTCACTCACTTCATATCATGACCTCCCTCTATCCCTCTTTTCCCACTCTCTACCTCTCTCCCTCCATCCCTCTTAACATATCTGCCTACATCGCTCCCTCCATCTCTCTCTGACCAGAACATGAGATCAGAAAGAGAAAGTGCAAGGATCTGCAATTCATGAAGAACACTAATACTGTATCTAGCCAACTTGGTCATACATTCATAAATATAAATATATATAATACATAATACATAAATGTTTAAAAGGATGGGCACAACTACGTTTGTTAATTTCTGTTTTTAAAAAGTTTCTAGAAGCGAAGAAGCAGGGTGTTCCATGATGTCATATCCTGTGTTTAATCGATTGGTTGCTTACTGTGTAATCTGTATTGCCATTGGCTAGTTATGACTGGTTATTCACTTTGTTTTTGTCATGATTTGTATTTGTCGTACAGTGCATTCAGGGAAGTATTCAGAACCCTTCCACATTTTGTTACGTTACAGCCTCATTTTAAAAATGATTCCTCTGTGGAGATGAGAGAACCTTTCAGAAGGACAACCATCTCTGCAGCACTCCACCAATCAGGCCAGATGGAAGCCATTCCTTAGTAAAAGGCACAAGAAAGCCCACTTGGAGTTTACCAAAAGGCACCTAAAGACTCTCAGAGAAACAAGATTCTCTGGTCTGTTGAAACCAAGACTGAACCCGTTGGCCTGAATGCCAAGTGTAACATCTGGAGGAATCCTGGCACCATCCCTACAGTGAAGAATGTTGGTGGCAGCATCATGCTGTGGGGATTTTTTTCAGTGGCAGGAACTGGGATACTAATCAGGATACTAATCAGGAGAGATCCTTGATGAAAACCTGCTCCAGAGTGCTCAGGACCTCAGACTGGGGTGAAGGTTCACCTTCCAACAGGACAACAACCTTAAACATGCAGCCAAGACAACGCAGGAGTGGGTTCGGGACAAGTCTCTGAATGTCCTTGAATGGCACAGCCAGGGTCCGGACTTGAACCCAATTGAACATCTCTGAAGGGACCTGAAAATAGCTGTGCACAAATGCTCCACATGCAACCTGAGGGAGCTTGAGGGAAACTGTAGAGAAGAATGGGGGAAAATCCCCAAATAGAGGAGTGCCAAGCTTGTAGCGTCATACCCAAAAGACTCAAGGCTGTAATTGCTGCCAAAGGTGCTTGTTACATTCCCCAGTTTCTGTGTTGTTGTTGTGTGTGTGTGTGTGTGTGTGTGTGTGGGGGGGGGGGGAGCTTCAGGTAATGGAATCCTGGATTCTTCAAGCAGCTGACTGGTGAGCCACATCGATGATTGGAGCTCTGACCCCTCCCTCTCGTCAGGGGAAACAGCTGTCTGAAACTACCAACTCCAGCTGGATAAAAGCCAGTTTTATTTTATCAGGAGGAGAGAGCGTCTTTGTATGTCCTGTGTTGGTTGTTGGTCTGTATAAAGAGTTGTGAAGTATTTTGTAGCTGATCCTGCGGAGATTTGTGCATGCCATAGTACTTACTGTTGTTCACTAAGATTGGTGAATTATTCTGTTTCATTTGTTCCCCAGGTGGGAAGGGGAAGGCATCTTAGGAGTGTTTAGGCAAGAGGCCTTCGGGCATACATAACCCGTAGTATTTACTGTCTATGCACACTAGGTAAGACCTGGGCGGACCACCCCCTGTAATCTTGGTTAGCATGCCAGGTGGTGCTAAGATTAGGTAAGTGGTGGTAAGGTTGGAGAGGGGGCTCTAACTTTTACTTTTTTGCTTTGGTTCTGTCCAGCCCCTTTTCCCCACTTTACCGTGTGAAGGAAATCAATTCCCTGTAAACTGTAACTTTTCTCTGCCTCTGTTGTCTTTCCCCGCACTTATGAACACATACCCTTTTCACTCGAGGAGTCGTAGCAGGGTGCTGCGTTCCCTCCACCAAGAGGAGTAAGTAACAGTGCTTCAACAAAGTACTGAGTAACGGGGTCTGAATACTTATGTAAATGTGATATTTCAGTTTTAAATATTTAATATATTAGCAAATTCAATAAACTTGTTTTTGCTTTGTCAATATGGGGTAGTGTGCGTAGATTAGATTTTTTTTGTTAATACATTTTTGAATAAGGCTATAACTTAACAATTTTAAAAAATCAAGGGGTTTGAATACTTTCCGATGGAACTGTACCTCTCTCTCTATATATATATATATATATATATATTGTGACAACCCTCCCACTCTCTCTGCCGAATTCTTTCTCTTTGCTCTTGTTTTTCTTAGGATGTCGGTGGGCGGAGCAGGGAGGGTCGTCAGCGACATGGGACACACCTGGGCCCGGGTGTGTCCCAGGATAAATACACCTCTTCCCCATTCATTAAGAAGACTCTCTCCATGCAGACACACTGTTAGATTTTGGTTGTGGCATTTTTGTGGCTGTTTTGTTTGTTTGCGTTGGCACCTTTCAACACCCCTCATTATCACATCTATGCACGCAACCACTCACTTACACTACTGATTACTGACTACACACACTGCTGTTAATTGTATTTACGTTACTTCAGTTAATAAATATATATATTTGTTATCCCTTATCTCCATGTTGTATCCCTTTTTGTTACTGACTTCGAGCCGGTTTGTGACTATATATATATATATATATATATATATATATATATATATACACTTCTCAAAAAAATAAAGGGAACACTAAAATAACACATCCTAGATCTGAAGGAATGAAATATTCTTATTAAATACTTTTTTCTCTTCATGCTGACAGCAAAATCACACAAAAATGATAAGTCTGGATTTGGAGTCACACTCAAAATTAAAGTGGAAAACCACACTACAGGCTGATCCAACTTTGATGTAATGTCCTTAAAATAAGTCAAAATGAGGCTCAGTAGTGTGTGTGGCGTCCATGTGCCTGTATGACCTTCCTACAACTCCTGGGCATGCTCCTGATGAGGTGGCGGATGGTCTCCTGAAGGATCTCCTCCCAGACCTGGACTAAAGCATCCGCCAACTCCTGGACAGTCTGTGGTGCAAGGTGGCGTTGGTGGATGGAGCGAGACATGATGTCCTAGATGTGCTCAATTCGATTCAGGTCTGGGGAACGGGCAGGCCAGTCCATAGCATCAATGACTTCCTCTTGCAGGAACTGCTGACACACTCCAGCCACATGAGGTCTAGCATTGTCTTGCATTAGGAGGAACCCAGGGCCAACCCCACCAGCATATGGTCTCACAAGGGGTCTGAGGATCTCATCTCGGTACCTAATGGCAGTCAGGCTACCTCTGGCGAGCACATGGAGGGCTGTGCGGCCCCCCAAAGAAATGCCACCCCACACCATGACTGACCCACCGCCAAACCGGTCATGCTGGAGGATTTGCAGGCAGCAGAACGTTCTCCACGGCGTCTCCAGACTCTGTCACGTCTGTCACGTGCTCAGTGTGAACCTGCTTTCATCTGTGAAGAGCACAGGGCGCCAGTGGCGAATTTGCCAATCTTGGTGTTCTGTGGCAAATGCCAAACGTCCCGCACGGTGTTGGGCTGTAAGCACAACCCCCACCTCTGGACGTCGAGCCCTCATACCACCCTCATGGAGTCTGTTTCTGACTGTTTGAGCAGACACATGCACATTTGTGGCCTGCTGGAGGTAATTTTGCAGGGCTCTGGCAGTGCTCCTCCTGCTCCTCCTTGCACAATGGCGGAGGTAGCGGTCCTGCTGCTGGGTTGTTGCCCTCCTACGGCCTCCTCCACGTCTCCTGATGTACTGACCTGTCTCCTGGTAGCGCCGCCATGCTCTGGACACTACGCTGACAGACACAGCTCGCATTGATGTGCCATCCTGGATGAGCTGCACTACCTGAGCCACTTGTGTGGGTTATAGACTCCGTCTCATGCTACCACTAGAGTGAAAGCACCGCCAGCATTCAAAAGTGACCAAAACATCAGCCAGGAAGCATAGGAACTGAGAAGTGGTATGTGGTCAGCACCTGCAGAACCACTCCTTTATTGGGGGTGTCTTGCTAATTGCCTATAATTTCCACCTGTTGTCTATTCCATTTGCACAACAGCATGTGAAATGTAGTGTCAATCAGTGTTGCTTCCTAAGTGGACAGTTTGATTTCACAGAAGTGTGATTGACTTGGAGTTACATTGTGTTGTTTAAGTGTTCCCTTTATTTTTGGAGCAGTGTATATATATATTAGTTCCAGTCAAAGAAAAGAGTCTATAATCAAGTTGTTGGTAATATCAGTAGTTTTTGTGATGACCAACCAATCTGATTCAATTAATGAAGGAGGGGAGTTTGCCTTTTTGCCCCAAATTTTATTTAACCTCTCTGGGATATGTGGGACGCTAGCGTCCCACCTTGCCAAAAGCCAGAGTAAATGCAGAGCGCCAAATTCAAATAAATTACTATAAAAATCAAACATTCATGAAATCACACGTAAGATACCAAATTAAAGCTACACGTGTTGTGAATCCAGCCAACATGTCAGATTTCAAAAAGGCTTTTCGGCAAAAGCAAACGATGCTATTATCTGAGGATAGCACCTCCGTAAACAAAGAGAGAACATATTTCAACCCTGCAGAGGCGACAAAAAAAGCAGAAATAAAAATATAAATCATGCCTTACCTTTGACGAGCTTCTTTTGTTGGCACTCAAATATGTCCCATAAACATCACAAATGGTCCTTTTGTTCGATTAATTCCGTCAATATTTATCCAACATGTCAATGTATTTGTCGCGTTTGATCCAGAAAAACACCGGTTCCAACTTGAGCAGCGTGACTACAAAATATCTCAAAAGTGACCTGTAAACTTTGCCAAAACATTTCAAAGTACTTTCGTAATACAAGTTTAGGTATTTTTTTTAAGTAAATAATCGATCAAATTGAAGACTGTGTTCAATACAGGAAGAAATCTTACTGACGCTACCTTTCTGGTCACGCGCCTCTAACAAACAGTACACTTGAAGTGACCCTTGTTTTGAACAGGGCCACTTCTTCTTTACACAAAGGAAAAACCTCAACCAATTTCTAAAACCTGGTGACATCCAGTGGAAGCGGTAGGAACTGGATGTCCCTTTGAAATCTGGATTCCCAATGAAAACTATTGAAAATAGTGACCTCAAAACAACAAACAAATCGGAATGTTTTTTCCTCTGGGTTTCGCCTGCTACATAAGTTCTGTTATTTTCACGTCCGGATGAAAGGCGTGCCCAAAGTAAACTGCCTGTTACTCAGGGTCAGAAGCTAGGATATGCATATAATTGGTAGATTTGGATAGAAAACACTATAAAGTTTATAAAACTGTTAAAATAATGTCTGTGTATAACATAACTAAAATGGCAGGCAAAACCCTGAGGACAAACCATCCAAAAATATTATAATTTCAGCCTACCACTTTTTTCAATGGCTCTCGTTTATTATGGGGCAAAGTCCTCCCAGATTGCAGTTCCACTAGATGTCAACAGTCTTTAGAAAGAGTTTCATGCTGGTTTTTGGAAAAATTTGCCTAGGAATTGTATTTTTTTCTAGTTGGCTCCCATTTTGTCTGTAGTGTTTCCAAGCGTGTGGAAGAGAGCGCATTCTCTAGTATTTCTCTCCGGTAAAGACAATAACGATTCTCCGTCTTAAATTTGATAGTTTATTTACGTATTAGGGTACCTAAGGTTTGATTATAAACGTTTGATTTGTTTGGAAAAGTTTATTAGTAACTTTTGGGATTAATTTTGTATGCATTTTGATGGAGGGAAACTGGGTGGATTATTGACTGAAGCGCGCCAGCTAAACTGAGTTTTTATGGATATAAAGAAGGACATTATCGAACAAAAGAACCATTTGTGATGTATCTGGGACCTTTTCGAGTGCCAACAGAAGAAGATCATCACAGGTAAGGTATTTATTATTTATCTATTTCTGACTTTCGTGGCCCACCTGCCTGGTTAAAATATGTTCTTTATGCTTTTGTATGCGGGGCGCTGTCATCAGATAATCGTATGGTGTGCTTTCGCTGTAAACCCTTTTGACACAAATCTGACACAGCGGCTGGATTAACAAGAAGTTAAGGTTTATTTTGATGTATTACACTTGTGGTTTTATGAAAGGTAAATATTTATAATGCTACCGTCCCACCTACCCATAAGAAGTTAACAGTTTTTACAGTCCTTTTCTTAATGGGTGCATGCTTAACTGGGATAAGACATTTCCTGAATGTGTCAAGTGCAGCATCCAGTTTCTTGTCATTACACCCCATGGATCATCAAATATTCTTCACATCAACAACATATGAATCACAATAAAACTTATTGTATGACCTCTTATACACAATATTAGCCCCGACCTTTGGAACTTTGGATTTCCTAGATATGGCTACTATATTGTGATCACTACATCCCATGGATTTGGATACAGCTTTTTTTTAACTGAGAAACTTACTCAGGTTATTTCTATTAGAAGTAGACATACAGTCCTGAGAGAGAGGTTATTTCATTTTTATTTAATTAGAACTACCCAGCAGGGTCAACAACACTAATTAGCTGCACACGGTCATGTGGACAAGTTTTGTAGCCTTTTGTTAATCACCCTGTCATCTCAGATTTTGAAAATTTCAGTCCTGAGAGAGACTCCCAGTTAGACAGCAAATGTTCCTTTTGTTCCATTATTTTGGAGCCCCAGATCGAGGGAGATTATCAGTGGTCTTGTATGTCTTCCATTTCCTAATAATTGCTCCCACAGTTGATTTCTTCAAACCAAGCTGCTTACCTATTGCAGATTCAGTCTTCCCAGCCTGGTGCAGGTCTACAATTTTGTTTCTGGTGTCCTTTGACAGCTCTTTGGTCTTAGCCATAGTGGAGTTTGGAGTGTGACTGTTTGAGGTTGTGGACAGGTGTCTATTATACTGATAACAAGTTCAAACAGGTGCCATTAATACAGGTAACGAGTGGAGGACAGAGGAGCCTCTTAAAGAAGAAGTTACAGGTCTGTGAGAGCAGGAAATCTTGCTTGTTTGTAGGTGACCAAATACTTATTTTCCACCATAATTTGCAAATAAATTCATTAAAAATCCTACAATGTGATTTTCTGGATTTTTTCCCCTCATTTTGTCTGTCATCAGCATACATGGACACACAGGCTTTATTTAATGCAGGTAATTGGTGAAAATAAAAAAGAGTGCTTAGAGTGCTAAGAAAGCTACCCAGCAGTACACCACACTTTACATGTTTAACATTAGCGAACTTTAATTAAAGGAACCCCTATGTGTTCTATTAGATAGATAGCTCTTAAGCCACAATATGGCAGAGGTTGAAAAGCCATAACACACATTTTTTTCAACAACAGTTTATGGTCAATAATATCAAAGGCTGCACTGAAATCTAACAGTAATCAGACAATCTTCTGATTATCCATTTATTTAAACAAATCATTAATCATATTATTATTATTATTATTATATTATCTGTGTCAGTGCAGTACATGTTGAGTGTCCTTCTCTGAAAGTATGTTGTTAATTTGACGACCTATTCCCAAATGTTTTCCAGAAGCAGAAAGTGCAATGCTCCATCCCTTGAGCTCAGTGACCTCTTTAGCAGTTACAGCAGAGACACAGCTACACACACACACACACACACACACACACACACACACACACACACACACACACACACACACACACACACACACACACACACACACACACACACACACACACACACACACACACACACACACACACACACACACACACACACACACACACACACAAACACACAAACACACAGACGCACACACACAACATTTTTTTCTTTACTTAACATCAGTGCAAGAGGGACACAAGAGTGTGATTTTACTTGCGGGTCAGTTAGTAGGAAGCAGGGGGACAGCAAGCAATCTATCTATTGAGGCCATACAACAGCTAGCCTATGTGTGTCAGAGCCTTTTAGACTATCTCATGTACATTACCTAATAAAACCCTTTTTGGGTTGATCCATTATCTTTTGTTACTAGCGTTTTATAATCCATTTGCTATCATAACTATTGGTGCTGGGTCTTTGGGTCAAGTCAGGCAAAGGGTATTCAAGCTGCAGATATTCAAACTAACACAAGGTCTAAAGAGGACTCTACAGGGAGCGCTTTGGGCTCTGGTGGCAAGATTGGTTAACTTCTTCGGTCTAGGCCCCTTTTTTCTCAATTTCTGACTGAATGACATGCCCAAAATTAACTGCCTGTTGCTCAGGCTCTGAAGCCAGGATATGCATATAATTGGCACCATTGGAAAGAAAACACTTAGAAGTTTGTAGAAATGTTAAAATAATGTAGGAGAATATACACAATAGATATGGTAGGAGGAAATCCAATGAAAAACCAACCGGAATTGGTTGCAGAGACCATCCTCTTGCAATGGCAAGAGTAAGGGAATAATAGGAAATTAGCTCCCAGCATGCAATTCCTATGGCTTCCACAGAGTATCATCAGTCTATGTTCAAGGTTTCAGGCTTGTACGAATAAGAAATATCAGTTTTAGTACAGGGACACAGTCTTGGAAATTTGTGTTTGCGCGCTGTGAAGACAAGACGTCCCTGCTAAAATCAGTTTCCTATTCTTTCCGTAAGAAAAGTTTGATTATAGTTTGATTACATTTTAGGGTATCTGAGGAGAAAATAGAAATGTATTTTGACTTGTTGAAACAAAGTTTAGGGGTAGATTTTCGGATTCCTTTCTCTGCCGAGAGGATTACTCAAATCGATGGTACCAACTAAACTGACTTTTTGGGATATAAAGGAGGATTTTATCTAACAAAACAACACTACATGTTTTAGCTGGGACCCTTTGGATGACAAACAGAGGAAGATTTTCAAAAAGTAAGTGAATATATAATATCTATTTGTGAATTTATGAATCCTGTGCCGGTGGAAAAATATTTTGATGTGGGGCGCTGTCCTCAAACAATCGCATGGCATGTTTTCGCTATCGGATTAAATTCTTGTTAATCTAACTGCACTGTCCAATTTACAGAAGCTATTACAGTGAAAACATGCCATGAGATTGTTTGAGGACGGCGCCCCACATCAAAATATTTTTCCACAGGCACAGGTTTCATACATTCACATAAAGATTAAGTATTCACTTACTTTTTGAAAATCTTCCTCTGATTTGTCATCCAAAGGGTCCCAGAGATAACATGTAGTGTTGTTTTGCTACATTTCTACAAACTACAAAGTGTTTTCTTTCCAACGGTACCAATTATATGCATATCCTGGCTTCAGGGCCTGAGCTACAGGCAGTTTGCTTTGGGCACATCATTGAGGCAGAAATGGAGAAAAAGGGGCCTGATCCCTAAGAAGTGAAGAAGTTTTTAACAATGTCCACACCTTATTTCTGAGGAATGTTATGTTATTTAAATGGACAAAAAAATTGCTTTTCTTTAAAATACAAGGAAATTCTGAATAGACCCCAATCTGTTGAATGGTAATGTAGGTACAGCATATCTCCTTATTATATGTGTCACGTTCTGACCTTAGTTCTTTTGTTATGTCTTTTGCTTTAGTATGGCCAGGGCGTGAGTTGGGTGGGTTGTCTATGTTCTTTTTTCTATGATTTGTGATTTCTGTGTTTGGCCTGGTATGGTTCTCAATTAGAGGCAGCTGTCAATCGTTGTCCCTGATTGAGAACCATACTTAGGCAGCCTGGTTTCACTTTTGAGTTGTGGGTGCTTATTTCCTGTTTGGTGTTTTTGTCTTTCACCTTACGGGACTGTTCGTTTGTCATTTGTTGTTTTGTTCAGTGTTCTAGTACGTCATTAAAAGCTATGAACACGCTGCGCATTGGTCCGATCTCTCCTACTCCTCCTCAGAGGAAGAAGACGAGCGTTACAGTATGGGACACTTTCAAATGTACTTTTAGAGGCCATTAAATACAATACTCATCATTAATACAAAAGCAGTTTTGGTCAAAAGAGACGAGACTTATAAAGGAAATAGAGGAAGTAACAGTGCAGGTAGATGGTCATGGAAACTATAGAGGCACAAAATAGGTTAGAGGAAAAAACTAAAATAATTGGAGGTACTTATTCAAGAACAATCAAGTGTAATGTATTAACTAAACTAAGTGTAATGTATTAACTAAATCAAGTGTAATGTATTAACTAAATCAAGTGTAATGTATTAACTAAATCAAGTGTAATGTATTAACTAAATCAAGTGTAATGTATTAACTAAATCAAGTGTAATGTATTAACTAAATCAAGTGTAATGTATTAACTAAATCAAGTGTAATGTATTAACTAAATCAAGTATAATGTATTAACTAAATCAAGTGAATTGGATGGAAAGTTTTGAAAAATGCACAAAATGTTTCTTGACTCTTCAACATAATTACAAATTCTACCAACAATAATTTATAGAACCTCATTACAAATGATGGAGTTATCCATGAATCACCAAATTATATTTTGAAAGAGGAAGCAAAATATTTTAGCATTTGTTTTATTTTCAGTCTCCTCCATTTCCACTGAATTATGTTAACTGTAAGGATTTATTTCATAATAATATTGTAAAAATTAACACATTTACAGAAATACCTGTGTGAAAGCAAACTTACAGAAGAACCTTTTGAGGGAATAAAATATTTTTAGTCTGAAAAAACACCAGGGCTTGACGGTACTCAAAGATCCCTTATTAGCATGTTTTAATAACTTGTACAAATGGTAGACTTCCAGGTACTCAACAAGAAGGTCTGATTTCATTACTACTTAAACAGAACCCAGGTGGTAGTATAAAGATCTAGTCCATTTAAAAAACTGGAGGCCTCTAACACTTCAATGTTGCAATGCAAAAATCCTGGCAAAATGCAAAGCATGTAGAATAAAAATGGTTACACCAGATATTGTCTATCCTGATCAGACAGATTTCTTACATGGACAATATATTGGAGATAATATAAGACAATTACTTGAAACAATTGAACATTACGAAATATCGAAGAAACCAGGCCTGGTCTTCATAGCAGATTTTGAAAAGGCGTTTGATAAAGTATGACTAGAATTTATATATAAATGCCTGGATAACATTCATTTTGTTGAATCTCTCATACAATGGGTTGAAGTTACGTGCAGCAATCCCAGATGTAAAATAGTAAATAATGGTTATGTAACCGATGTGAGATGGCTAGCTAGTTAGCGGGATGCGCACTAATAGCATTTCAATCGGTGATGTAGTTGTTCCCCAAGCTCTGCAAGCGTCATGGCTTTTGTGGAGCTATGGGTAACGATGCTTCGAGGGTCGCTGTTGGCGATGTGTGCAGAGGGTCCCTAGTTCGAGCCCAGGTAGGGGCGAGGAGAGGGACGGAAGCTATACTGTTACATTGACTTTGTTGACCCGGATCGCTAGTTGCTACGGAAAAGGAGGAGGTCAAAAGAGGGGTGAGTGTAACAGATGTGAAATGGTTAGCGGGTTGCGCGCTAATAGCGTTTCAATTGGTGATGTCCCTCGCTCTGAGACCTTGAAGTAGTTGTTCCCCATGCTTTGCAAGGTCTGAGGCTTATGTGGAGCGATGGGTAACGATGCTTGGAGGGTGGCTGTTGTCAATGTGTGCAGAGGGTTCCTGGTTCAAGACGAGGAGAGGGACGGAAGCTATACTGTTACATCTCAGAAAGTATTGAGCTTTTCAGAGAAGTAAAACATGGCTGTCCGTTGGCTCCATATCTATTCATTATGGCCATTGAAATGCTAGCTATTAAAATTAGATCCAACAAGAACATCAAGGGGTTAGAAATCTGGGGGATAAAAACAAAAGTTTCAATGTATGGCGATGATTCTAGTTTTTCCTTATATCCACAATCTGGATCCCTGCATAGTCTCCTTGAAGATCATGGTCACTTTTCTAGCCTCTCTGGGTTAAATCATAATTATGACAAGTGTACCGTATTACATATTGCATCGTTAAAGAATACAGTGTTTACACTGCCATGTAGTTTACCAATACAATTTGAGGATGGTGAAGTAGACATACCTGGTACGTATTTACATCTCAAAAAATATAAATGAACTTACCACTATTCATTTCAATAGAATGTTAGCAAAAATAGATAAGATTCTGCAACCATGGAGAGGTTATCTATGGAAAAATCCCATTGATGAACACTTTGGTCCTATCACAGTTTACTTACTCACTAATGGCACTGCCTACTCCAGCTGACTCATTTTTTTAATCATATGAGCAAAACATATTTCATTTTATTTGGGATGCTAAGCCAGACAAAATTAAACGTGCTTATTTATATAATGAATATGAGTTTGGGTTTAAAACCTCTCACTTAAAGCGCCACTCACACATAAATGATACTTAAACCCAAACTGGTTCCCCAGTAGAATATTAAGAAAGGCTCATCCTTTGTTCAAAAATGGCCTTTTTGTCTTTACACACATTACGACTTCTCATTCCCAACTAATTGAAATAAAATGTTGTTTAAAGTATTGCCATTTCTTAAGCAAGCCATAGAAAGCTAGTTACAATTTCAGTTTTATCCTCCAGAAAATATAGAAGAAATATGTCATGGTTAAATTCACATCTACTGATTAACAAAAAAAAAACATTATGTATGGAAAACATGTTTAAAAATGTTATTATATTTGTTAATAATATTATGAATAGAAATGGAGGAGTTATGTCACATATGCAGTTATCACAAATCTGTGGTAATATCTGCTCAATCCAAATGGACAACCAACTGACTGCAGCACTACTACAAAAGTGGAGGAGGCAAGTGGAAAACGGAGATGGTAGGAAACTTGTTTTCCTGACATATATTAAAGATACAAACTGTCTGAAAGGAACTGGCATAAATAAAACAATATACCAGTTTCATCTGAGGACGTAAATGTTGACAGCTGCGCCATACAGGTTACAAAATAAATGGGAGGAGATCTGATGTACCAATTCCACGGCATATGGTTTATGAATGGGTACAAAAAAACGACACTTGATTCAACACTTAAGAGTATTTCAATGTAAATTGTTATACACAATTCTTGCCACCAACAGAATGCTATATACAGTATATGGGGCATACAACAATCTCAGCTATGTCAATTTTGCTGCGAAGAGACAGAATCAATAGATCATTTATTCTGGTATTGCCCCTATGTAGCTTGTTTCTGGTCACAGGTTCAGGAATGGTTAAAAAATCACAACACGCAATTAAAATTACCTTACAAATAGCAGTGTTGGCTGATTTGGAAAGTCATAGTCATCAATAAATAATATAATAATACTTATAGGAAATATGTTCATCTTAAACTCTCAACCTGTGGATAAAATATGATTAGAAAGGTTCAAACATTATGTAAAACATCACAGCACAATTGAAAAACATAGGACACATGGAAACCAAATGAGGGTGGTCTATGGTGATAGGTGGGATGGGCTGAGAGTGGCTGAGGGGTGGGGTTAAAGAGCTGAGGTCTATGGTGATAGGTGGGATGGGCTGAGTGGCTGAGGGTTGAGATTAAAGAGTTTATGTTTGGTAATGTATTATAGTTATGTGACTGCTTTATATAAAAGTACCATGTATGTCAAATGTGTATGTAAAATAAATATATAAAATGTATATGTATATCTATATGTAGCAAAAAAGCTGTAAAAAAACTAAGATACTTGTCCTCCGAAGAGGTGGGGTTGTGGAGGGTAAAAAATATATAATTCTAATCAGAATCAACTTTCATTTGTCACATGCGCCAAATACAATAGTAAAATATTTATTTACAAGCTCTTAACCAACAATTCAGTTTTAAGAAAATACAACAACAAAAAAGTAAGAATAACAAATAATTAAAGAGCAGCAGTAAGTAATAATAGCGGGGCTATATACAGTGGGTACCGGTAAAGAGTCAATGTGTCAATTTGTGGGGGCACCGGTGTCGAGGTATTTATGTACATGTAGGTAGAGTTATTAAAGTGGCTATGCATAAATAATAACAGAGAGTAGAAGCAGGGCAATGCAAATAGTCTGTGTATCCATTTGATTATCTGTTTACGAGTCTTATGGCTTGGGGGTAGAAGCTGTTTAGAAGCATCTTGGACCTAGACTTGGGCTCCGGTACTGCATGATGAATGGTAGCAGAGAGAACAGTCTATGACTAGGGTGGATGGAGTCTTTGACCAATTTTAGGGCCTTCCTCTTTCACCGTCTGGTATAAAGGTCTTGGATGGCAGGAAGCTTGGCCCCAGTGATGTACTGGGTCCTATGCACTACACTCTGCAGTGCCTTGGGGTCGAACGCACTACACTCTGCAGTGCCTTGCGGTCGGAGGCCGTGCAGTTGCCATACCAGGCAGTGATGCAACCCGTCAGGATGCTCTCGATGGTGCAGCTGTAAAACCTTTTGAGGTTCTGAGGACCCATGCCAAAACTTTTCAGTCTCCTGAGGGGGAATAGGTTTTGTCGTGCCCTCTTCACGACTGTGTTGGTGTGCCTGGACCATGTTAGTTTGTAGGTGATGTGGACGCTAAGGAACTTGAAGCTCTCAACCTGCTCCACTACAGCCCCGTCGATGACAATGGGGGAGTGCTCGGTCCTCCTTTTCCTGTAGTCCACAATCATCTCCTTTGTCTTGATCACATTGAGGGAGAGGTTGTTGTCCTGGCACCACACTGCCAGGTCTCTGATCTCTTCCCTATAGATTGTCTCATTGTTGTCGGTGATCAGGCCTACCACTGTTGTGTCATCAGCAGACTTAATGATGGCGTTGGAGTCGTGCCTGGCCATGCAGTCATTAGTGAACAGAGAGTACAGAAGGGGACTGAGCACGCACCCCTGAGGGGCCCCCGTGTTGAGAATCAGCGTGGCGGATGTATTGCTACCCGCCCTTAATTCCTGGGGGCGGCACATCAGGAAGTCAAGGATCCAGTTGCAGAGGGAGGTGTTTAATCCCAGGTTCCTTAGCGTAGTGTTGAGCATTGAGGGAACTATGGTGTTGAATGCTGAGCTGTAGTCTCACATAGGTGTTCCTTTTGTCCAGGTGGGAAAGGGCAGTATGGAGTGCAATAAAGATTGCATCATCTGTGGATCTATTGCAGCCGTATACAAATTGGGGTGGGTCTAGGGTTTCTGGGATAATGGTGTTGATGTGACCAGCATGACCAGCATTTCAAAGCATTTCATGGCTACAGATGTGAGTGCTACGGATTGCTAGTCTTTTAGGCAGGTTACCTTAGTGGTCTTGGGAACAGGGACTATGGTGGTCTGCTTGAAACATGTTGGTATTACAGACTCAGACAGGGAGAGGTTGAAAATGTCAGTGAAGACACTTGTCAGTTGTCAGCACATGCTTGGAGTACATGTCCTGGTAATCTGTCTTGCCCAGCGGCCTTGTGAATGTTGACCTGTTTAAAGGTCTTTCTTACATTGGCTGCAGAGAGCGGGATCACACAGTCGTCCGGAACAGCTGATGCTCTCATGCATGTTTCAGTGTTACTTGCCTCGAAGCAAGCATAGAAGTTATTTAGGTCGTCACTAGGCAGCTCTCGGCTGTGATTCCCTTTGTAGTCTGTAATGGTTTGCAAGCCCTGCCACATCCGACGAGCATCGGAGCCGGTGTAGTACGATTCAATCATAGTCCTGTATTGACGCTTTGCCTGTTTGATGGTTCGCCGGAGGGCATAGCAAGATTTCTTATAAGCTTCCGGGTTAAAGTCCCGCTCCGTGAATTCGGCAGCTCTACCCTTTAGTTCAGTGCGATTGTTGCCTGTAATCCATGGCTTCTGGTTGGGGTATGTATGTACAGTCACTGTGGGGACAAAGTCCACGATCCACTTATTGCTAAAGCCAGTGACTTATGTGAAGCACTCCTCAATGCCATCGGAAAGAATCCCGGAACATATTCCAGTCTCTGCTAGCAAAACATTCCTGTAGTTTAGCATCTGCGTCATCTGACCACTTTTTATAGACTGAATCACTGGTGCTTCCTCCTTACATTTTTGCCTCTAAGAAGGAATCAGGAGGATAGAGTTATGGTCAGATTTGCCAAATGGAGGGCGAGGGAGAGCTTTGTACTTGTATCTGTGTGTGGAGTAAAGGTGGTCTAGAATTTTCTTCTCTCTGCTTGCACATTTAACATGCTGATAGAAATGAGGTAAAACTGATTGAAGTCTCCTTGCATTAAAGTCCCCGGCCACTAGGAGCGCCGCCTCTGGATGATCGTTTCCTTCTTTGCTTATGGTGGAATACAGCTCATTGAGTGTGGTTTTAATGCCATCCTTAGTTTTAATGCCATCCTTAGTCTGTGGTGGTATGTAGACAGCTACGAAAAATTCTCTAGGTAGATAGTGTGGCCTACAGCTTATCATGAGATACTCTACTTGAGGCGAGCAAAACACTGAGATTTCCTTCGATATCATGCACCAGTTATTGTTAACAAATATGCATAGGCCCCTGCCCTGTGTCTTACCAGAGGCTGCTGTTCTGTCCTGCGAATAGAGTGTATAACCCGCCACTGTACGTTCTTAATGTCGTGATTCAGCCACGATTCGGTGAAACATAAGATATTACAGTTTTAAATGTCCTGTTGGTGGAATATGCATGCTTTCAGTTTGTCCCATTTATTTTCCCGCGATTGAACATTAGCTAGCAGAATGGAAGGCATGGGCAGATTAGCCACTCGTCGCCTGATCCTCACAAGGCATCCTGATCTCTTTCTGCGAAACCTATGGCCTGGTCGGGTGTCCGTAGTATATTCCTCATGTCCGACTCATTGAAGAAGAACTCCTTGTCCAACTTGAGGTGAGTAATCTCAGTTCTGATGTCCAGAAGCTCTTTCGGTCATGAGAGACGGTCGCATAATCATGTTCAAAACAATTTACGAACTACACAAAAAAAACTAACAAAATAGCATGGTTGGTTAAGAGCCGATAAGACGGCAGGTCCATAATTATATTCACCCTTGAGAAAGAAGAGAAAAAAAACATTATAAAATAAATAATACAAATACCAAGCTCAAATACATGCACCAAAAAAAATGAAAATATTATTATTTTTATATTAATACAATTGCTCAGAAAAAGAGTTGCTTTCCTAATGTGTTGTACATTCTCACAGTTTTGATTTCTTAAGAAGGGGAGGGTGTTAAAGTATTGAAAAAAGGGGTCTCAATAATTTTGACCCTGTCTTTTTGAGATTGTTTTGTATTACTTGTTAAAGAAAATCAATTTCTCTGAGCAATTGTATTAGTTTAAAATAATATAATTTCCCAATGTTTTGAGCATTCAATATAACTCAGTATTTGTTTTATTTATTTGATACAGTCTTTTTTGTTCATCTTTATCAAGGGTGAACATAATTATAGATCTGACTGTATGTCTTGATTCTCTATCATACAGACTGAAGCCAATTTTCCATACGTTGTGGATCGAACATGGCTCAACAAGATAGTTTTGGGGTAGTGGTAGCAGTAAGGGGAGGCTCTGGGTCTTTGGGCTAAGACAGAGGGGTTCTAGGGTATCTGTGTCTTGGCTGTGTGTCCTAGCTGGTCCTGTGGCTCTGAGTTGTGGTACAAGTAGCAGTTAGACGAACCTCTGGTTATTTGGCCTAAAAGATGGTCTCTAAGGTATCTTTGTCTTGGTTGTGTGCCCTGTCCTGGCTGGTCCTGGGGCACTGTGAGCTAACTGATCCTCAGAGAGGAGAATTGAACCTGGTCCTGAGTCCTACATGGCTCTTTATTCTTGGGACCAGTCCAGTGGGCTGTGGGTCCAGGCCCCATGGGCCTGGCCCCTTATCTTAGGGGGCCGTTAGAGAGGTTGTGGCCCTGGAGACATTTAGAGGTAATTTGGGTCTTTAAGCTGATAAATGAGGCTTTGGGACTAGGGCACAAACTGAATTGTTCTTTAGAATAACATTATTTACCTTGGGTCTGGTTTTTGGATCTTTGGACAGACTGGGGTTTTAGAGACACATGAGGTTTGGGACTAGGCAACAGCCCAAAGAGGGAATGGCTCCTAGTTTTTAGACAAATATGTTGTGCTTTGGTTCCTGTCTTTGGACCTTTGGGGAGACAGGGACTCTACGTCTGGGGGTCTGTCCCATGGTAGATTTACTGCCACCCCCATTGAAGCCACGGAAGACTATATAGACTTCTTTGTCTACACCCATTCAGCATTGTTCACACCCTCTTAAACTTTAGCCCCACCCATCTCTTTAAGGGTTGATCCGAGCGTTCTGCACTAACAACAGCAGTCAAGCACCCAAGCTAACTGGTTGCCAGTTCCAGACACAAATGAGAGAACAGCTCACTGAACATTACTCACCCTAGCAGAGCTGGTTAGGCTGTTATGTTATCCAGAGCGTTGGTGACTGACACTGTGCTGTCAGATTGTCCGTTCGTAAATTCAGAGCATTTCTCTCTTGGAGCATTCAAAGCGCACACTGGATGTTCTGGCCGATGAGTAGGGTTGATCCGAACATTCTGACCTCACAACGGCAGTCAAGCACCCAAGCAAACAGGTTAACATTGGCTAGCTTGCTAGCTACTTCCAGATACAAATGAGAGAACACCCCACACTGACCATTTCACTCGACCTAGCAGAGGGGATTAGACTGTTTTTATGCTATCCAGAGCGTTGGTGACTAACTGTGCTGCTGGCAACAATTTTATTACGCTTTTTTGCCAATGTTTACTGAAACCAGCCATATTCTGCATTCTGGCAAACTCAGATGAGAGTATTTTACATGTTAAGACATGTAGTTAGCTAGCTAGCTAGGTTAACAAGGAACCATAATCCCAACTCAAGACGTTACCTCCCTGCATGAATCTGCAGGTAGCTAACCAACCAGGTTCAAGCAAATTGCTCTGAGATATGAATAACACGATCATACATGTAACATTAGCTAGCAAGCT
The DNA here is from genome assembly GCF_021184085.1 of Oncorhynchus gorbuscha. Taxonomy (NCBI): domain Eukaryota; kingdom Metazoa; phylum Chordata; class Actinopteri; order Salmoniformes; family Salmonidae; genus Oncorhynchus; species Oncorhynchus gorbuscha. Next base: position 46,992,151 of record NC_060196.1, on the reverse strand, counting down.
AACAGTACAATTTAACCTGAAATGAAACCACTTTGTTTCAAAATTTGAAAAGTGTAATATCTGAAATTGTATCTAGCTAGACTATTTTACCTGTATACATCATGGATTGACTAGTCTCCTTTCGAATGCCATGGTTAAACTTAGATTGAAGATGTAAGGTGTTTTCTCCATCTCCTTAGCTATCATACTCGAATTTCACTGATTTCCAAGCTCGATCCTCCAGAAAATGGAGTGTACACGTAACTTTAGCTAGCAAGCCAGCCAGCTAATGTTATCTAGCTAACAGTACAGTTTAACTTGACATTAGGCTTATGCAGTTTTACTACGAGATAAACAATTTTTAAAGATGCTTTTGACAAGACTACCTAGACTCACCTCCAAACTCACCTCTTGGCATGTCCAGCCCACTCATTATCTCAGCCAATCATGGCTAGCGGTAAAGTTGCTGTCTTTTTCTGTGGCAAAACCAACTAGGCACATAATGTTTTTAAAACGAGTATTTACAGATGGCATACAAGTTTGTTTTTAAGGCACATGAAAGTTTACATGTTTGAGAAGGCATTTCTGCCAAAAACACATTTTGATTTAAAAACAAGTTTACGTTCAAACAGCTCTCATGTGAAGTATTGAGCCGCGACATATGCCTTGTTAATTGAAAATTGTCACATATACAGTCATTGGTCTGTCCGGTGGCCTTTGTGTCAGTGTGTCTCAGTCCGATACCCATTGTGCCCACTAAGCACAGATCAGTCCTTTGAACCCTCTTTACCATGGGTGCCATGCTGGGCTGGGCACAGTGACAGAGACAGATCAGATCTCTCTCTTGCCCCCTCGGGGACACTTTGATGCAAAACAGACGTGGCAGCGCTTAAAATGCTAAAGCCCGGCACAGACCAAGCCCGGCCACAGAAACAGAAACATCGAAACACTGTAAAAACAGCCAAAATGTCCCCCCAGCCATGCCATAGCAAGATGAGACCTTCCACAGCTGTCCACCAACTCTTGGACACCATGCCCCTCTCATACCTCCTCACTAACAACAAACGGAATTATATTATACTATTGTCACACACGCACGCACACACACACACACACACACACACACACACACACACACACACACACACACACACACACACACACACACACACACACACACACACACACACACACACACACACACACACACACACACACACACACACACACACACACACACACACACACACACACACACACACACACATAGACATGCACAGACACAGACACACAGACGCACACACACACAGACATGCTCACACACCGACACAGAAGCACAGACACAGACGCACACACACAGAGACACAGCCTGTTTAGCTGGAACAAAGTGAGGTGTCAGTTGACGGGCAGCTTGTGAGACGCGGCGGCAGGCAGAGCTGAGTGGAGCAGAGGGAAACACTGCCAAACACTTCCTCTCCTTTATTAATCAATCTGCCTCTCACATTCCTCAACACAGACACATAATAGCAGAGGGGACAATGGATGGATGGAGAATAAGAAAAGTGAGAGAAAGAGGTTAAACCCTGGTGGGTTTGTGATGAGGAGGATGTACATATTGTCAGACCAAATAATAACTTACGCAGAAAGGATAAAAAGAGGGACATTTTTGATCCATCCTGCCTAAATTATGATTTGGTCTGACAATATGTACATCCTTCTCATTTCATGGGAAAAAAAATGGATGCAAGATGGATAGAAAGTGTGATGTAAGCTGGATAAAAAAATAAGGATGTAAGATAGATATAAAGAGGGATGTAAGATAAAACAGTGGGATACAGTTTGGATAAAAACCTTTTTGTGACGAATAGAATGTGACAGGGATGGATTCTGTAAGCAGTTTGAGGGATAAATAAACAGAGAATCTAGCATGATACAGCATCTGAAAACCACAGACCCTGAGACACAAACACATGCACAACCCAATAGAGATACAAGTCCAAAGTCAATCTATATGAAGAGTATTAGCTAAACTCTGGATCATCTAGCCACCCCATAGACTGCTCCATTGATTACGATCAGAGGAGACCATTGATTGACTGAGTCTGCTCTGACAAAGTGAGATAATAGGCTGCATGTCACTCTTCCAATTACAACAGAAGTGAGTCATGATAGAACCTGAGCAAAGTAACTTTGAGACTTCAAAAAACAGATAGCTCCAGTATAAAGTGTCTACTCAAAACTGCTATTAGTCCACAATGTCTGTAGTCATTGAAGTGGAAACAGGACATCCATCACACACACACACACACACACACACACACACACACACACACACACACACACACACACACACACACACACACACACACACACACACACACACACACACACACACACACACACACACACACACACACACACACACACACACACACACACACACACACACATTAATCAATCTGCCACGCGTCACAAAAAGCATGTTGTAATCGCCACCCCTAGTCTCACTCTCATCTTCAAAGTCTCTAATTCCTGTAGAGGAATTCAACTACTTTCAGATAGAAGGCATAAGAAGAAGAGATCAATACTTATGTTCCCACTCTATTCCCCCTCGCCGTCTTTGAAAATTGCAGACACCCAATGTCTCCAATAGTTCTTAGTTGGCCTTCAGGCTCAAACCATGCAAATGTTCAGGGATCACTGCTGCAATCAATATATGGCAGCCGTCAGATATTCAAGTGTGATGTCAGCTGACAGCTGTGGTATATTATAATAGCAATAAGGCATCTCGGAGGTTTGCGGTATATGACTAATATACCACGGCTAAGGGCTGTATCCAGGCACTCCGTGTTGCATTGTGCTAAGAACAGCCCTTAGCCGTGCTATATTGGCCATATACCACACCTCATTGTGCATTATTGCTTAATTAGACTGGACAATAGAGAAGGAGCGAGTGTGTGTGAGGGTGTGTGTGTGCCTAGGACCACAGACCGCACACTGAATGTGTGTGTCTGATTTTAAAGCAATGCAATATCGTCTAAAAAGGGAATATATAGATTGTCAATGAGCCTGCTTCAAGTCTATTTGATCATATAGATTGTCAATGAGCGTGCTTCAAGTCTATTTGATCATATAGATTGTCAATGAGCCTGCTTCAAGTCTATTTGATCATATAGTTTGAACTGTTGCTCAGACTGTCTGACTATCTCCTTCTGTAAAATGGCAGGAGAATAGGAACACGAACGATAGACTAAAACACAGCTTTAATTCCCTTTGAAGTTTGCGGCGGTGTGACCTGACAAGAAAGCGAAGGGATTGCCAAAATAACATTAGTATCAATAACATTCAGCTGACAAGAAAGCGAAGGGATTGCCAAAATAACATTAGTATCAATAACATTCAGCTACATTTTGACATTAAAATCATTCTGTTGAAACACACACAATCATATGCACGCACACACATGCACACTCGCATACACATGCAAACACACACACAAACATATGATGGCTGGTATATCAACACCCTTCTGCCAGCTGCGATAGACTGGAAGTATCAGTCTTGTGGTGTTTTACTGGCTCCTAAACTAGGTAAAATAGTCAATTTACAATAAACAGGCCCATAATTAATCTTCCAGATGTTGAGACAGCTCAAGGAGAGAAATGCAGGGCCTTAGAGACGTGAGCCGAATGCATGAGTCAAAGCTCGAAATGAATCCACTCCATTAGGTGAATAGGCAATGCCATGGAAACGGAGTGACCGAGTGAATATTCAATTTGATTCTCTATTCCAAGTATTTATTGTGTCTCGTTCTGTCTCCCTCTCCTTCTCCCTCTCTGTCTCCCTCTCTCTGTCTCCATTTCTCTCTACCTCTCCACCTCTCCCTATCTACCTCTCCCTCTCTCCATGTGTATCCAATTTCTGCCGTTAAATAACCTTTTTCCGCACTACTGAGCTGGAATGATATCACTTCGTGACAGATCAAAAATGTGTCTTCCGGAATTAATTTCCATAACGGAACATATAACGTGATAATGAGTTTTTATTGCATATGGATTGCAAATTGATATTCGTGGATAGAGGTCACGTATGCATAATTCAGCTGAGAGTTCCTTTGTGACAGGAGCTGTCCAGTGTTCTGTTTGCTAGCGTCCAAGTGTGTTAGCCTAGCGCCCGGATATCTATCTGTCTAAATTGATGTGCGGGCCTTGGGATGTGTTTAGACATGTTAGCCAATAATAGATACCGGCAGATGAGATGCCACTATTGGAGCTAAGGCAACGTAATTTAAAGTGCCAAGACCGTTGAGGAATGACAAATAGACTAGCATTGTTTGTTAGCTCTGTGTGGATGAGGATGGCATTTCACAAAATACATTTATGATATGAATCTATAATGAGACACAGGTGGCGGCCGACTGCAAATGGTGAAATATTGATCAATACTGCTCAAGGAAAAGCGGAATATTTATATATTAATTGTGGAAAGTTTTATTACATTTTTCCATTTGATAAAATGAATACAATAATGTTGAAGCGTTGACATCAAGTCTTTGACATAAAAACTCTAAGCTCTAATGCTTATTTCCAGCAAGTCATGTCACAATGCACACTCATATGAGATGGCCAGTCAAACTGGACCTTATTCCCTATGGGTCTGGTCAAAAGTAGTGCACTATATAGAGAATAAGGTGCCATTTGGGATGCAACCTCAGCCATGGGATGATGTGACTGTTGGTTTAGCAGACAGGACTTTGCGTACTTTTGGCTCGAGGCAGACCAACCTTCCTGGAAGAGGGGGATTATAGTTGGAGGAAATTAGAGGCAGATCCCTCACTTCAGGGGCAGATCAAACATGTCCCTCTTATACCTCCTTTCTTTCTCTCCATCTCACCGTCATCTCTGTTTATACAATCAGGACAGCGCATAGCTGACATTGATACAGCGCTTCTGAGGATTATACTTCTCAATGTAAATTAAATTGGGTGCTAACTGTTAGCTGGTGGCTTAACCTGTTTCTAAAAGATCTAGTTCTACCAACAACCGTCCAAAGGATAAAAGACAAAAGGTTGGCTTTAACACAGTTGCATTATGGATGTCAGTTTAGCCATGTTTTGTCAAACTGTATCAGCTTCAGACAAACACAAACCAGTCAGAGCAGACAGACAAAGCAGTCAGACAAACACAAACGATAAGCTACTTCTATTTCATGTCAACTCCCATAGCTTCTACCCCTTCAATACTAGCAGATCTAATAGAATTGGAAAAGTGTAAGCATTCTTCTCTGATCTACTTGCTTGGGGCCCTAGGGGTCGATTTGAGATTGTCGCTTTAGCCTTTAATACCATAGTCAACCTTCCACACATTGTTGATCGAACGTTCCATTGATGGGGTCCTCTGGATCAGCTAAATGTGGTCACCATCATAGGACGAGAATGGAACGGTCACAATGGTTTTGCTAGTCATTGGACATGGCCATTTGTGTAATGGGATTCTAAATTGTCCATATATCCTGCAGATAGCCCGAGCCAGATTGCCATGGCAATTACACAGTCATATTGGACACAGTACAAAAGAGAGTGGGAGTGATAGAGGTGTGTGGCAGGTGTGATCAGGCATGTGTGTCGCAGGGCTAAGTGCACATGTGAATTACAGTGGAAGTGGCTGACCTTTAGTATGTTTGGCGTGAACACAGTTAATTGGATGAGATCAAGTCTGTTGTCATTGGTGCTAAAAGTGTAGGCAATATGACGGATGCTGTTGGATCGAGTCCCAAACTAAACCCTATTCCCTGTGTAGTAAAACCTACACTCGATCCCTCCGATGTCAACAATTACAGACCAGTATCCCTTCTTTCTTTTCTCTCCAAAACTCTTGAACGTGCCGTCCTTGGCCAGCTCTCCCGCTATCTCTCTCTGAATGACCTTCTTGATCCAAATCAGTCAGGTTTCAAGATTAGTCATTCAACTGAGACTGTTCTCCTCTGTATCACGGAGGCGCTCCGCACTGCTAAAGCTAACTCTCTCTCCTCTGCTCTCATCCTTCTAGATCTATCGGCTGCCTTCGATACTGTGAACCATCAGATCCTCCTCTCCACCCTCTCCGAGTTGGGCATGGCGTGGATTGCGTCCTACCTGACAGGTCGCTCCTACCAGGTGGCGTGGCGAGAATCTGTCTCCTCACCACGCGCTCTCACCACTGGTGTCCCCCAGGGCTCTGTTCTTGGCCCTCTCCTATTCTCGCTATACACCAAGTCACTTGGCTCTGTCATAACCTCACATGGTCTCTCTTATCATTGCTATGCAGCGACACACAATTAATCTTCTCCTTTCCCCCTTCTGATGACCAGGTGGCGAATCGCATCTCTGCATGTCTGGCAGACATATCAGTGTGGATGACGGATCACCACCTCAAGCTGAACCTCGGCAAGACGGAGCTGCTCTTCCTCCCGGGGAAGGACTGCCCGTTCCATGATCTCGCCATCACGGTTGACAACTCCATTGTGTCCTCCTCCCAGAGCGCTAAGAACCTTGGCGTGATCCTGGACAACACCCTGTCGTTCTCAACTAACATCAAGGCGGTGGCCCGTTCCTGTAGGTTCATGCTCTACAACATCCGCAGAGTACGACCCTGCCTCACACAGGAAGCGGCGCAGGTCCTAATCCAGGCACTTGTCATCTCCATTCTGGATTACTGCAACTCGCTGTTGGCTGGGCTCCCTGCCTGTGCCATTAAACCCCTTCAACTCATCCAGAACGCCGCAGCCCGTCTGGTGTTCAACCTTCCCAAGTTCTCTCACGTCACCCCGCTCCTCCGCTCTCTCCACTGGCTTCCAGTTGAAGCTCGCATCCGCTACAAGACCATGGTGCTTGCCTACGGAGCTGTGAGGGGAACGGCACCTCAGTACCTCCAGGCTCTGATCAGGCCCTACACCCAAACAAGGGCACTGCGTTCATCCACCTCTGGCCTGCTCGCCTCCCTACCACTGAGGAAGTACAGCTCCCGCTCAGCCCAGTCAAAACTGTTCGCTGTCCTGGCCCCCCAATGGTGGAACAAACTCCCTCACAACGCCAGGACAGCGGAGTCAATCATCACCTTCCGGAGACACCTGAAACCCCACCTCTTTAAGGAATACCTAGGATAGGATAAGTAATCCCTCTCACCCCCCTTAAGTTTTAGATGCACTATTGTAAAGTGACTGCTCCACTGGATGTCATAAGGTGAATGCACCAATTTGTAAGTCGCTCTGGATAAGAGCGTCTGCTAAATGACTTAAATGTAATGTAAATAGTGCACTACTTTTGACCAGGGTCCATAGGTCTCTGTTCAAAAGTAGTGAACTTTTGGGACATAATGTAGGTCTAAATAGAGATGGTGAAAATAGTTCAGAGCTATTCACGTCGGGTACTCTATGAACATACTGTGCACATATTTCTGTCCACAGAAGACCGGCACGTTTAATTTCATGGTAGAGTGGAAGAGAAAATAAGTGCTAGCACAATACCAACTGCACTGGAGGGAAAAGCAGACGTTTTACGGCTTCCTGAACAATTGTGTTTCCTTTTTGTTGTTGTTACTGATCTTATTTTTTTTTGTACATAAAGTTTCCGACATCATTTCCTATGACCGAAAAACGCTTTTGGACATCAGAACGTTAATCAGTAACCTCGATTTGTATTAGGATTTCTACTTCAATAAGTCGGAGGCAAATGACATACTGCCCATCCCGGACCAGGCACGGTGTGCGCGTTACATTGGCAGGACAGAACGGCAGCATTGGGCATATTCAATGGGGGTGGAGTGTTTCTTGTTAACAACAGCTAGTGCACGATCTCTAATATCTAGGTTTTGCTTGCCTGAGTTAGAATACCTCATGATAAGGTGTAGACCATACTATTTACCAGAGTTTTGGTTCCAGCTGCCATCTCTCTGTGAGATGCAGAGTAGGTGAACGGATGATCTCTGCATGTGTGGTTCCCACCATGAAGCATGGAGGAGGAGGTGTGATGGAGTAGGGGTGTGTTTATGGTGACACTGACTATGATTTATTTAGAATTCAAGGCTCACTTAACCGGCATGGCTACCACAGCATTCTACAATGATACGCCATCCCATCTGGTTTGTGTTTAATAAATGGGACTATCATTTGTTTTTCAACAGGACAATAACCCAACACATCGATAGGCTGTGTAAGGGCTACTTGACCAAGAAGGGGAGTGATAGCATGTTGCATCAGATGACCTGGCTTCCACAATCCCCCAACCTCAACCCAATTGAGATGGTTTTGGATGAGTTGGACCTCAGAGTGAAGGAATAGCAGCCAACAAGTGCTCAGCATATGTGAGAACTCCTTCATTACTGTTTCAAAAGCATTCCAGGTGATGCTGGCTGAGTGAATGCCAAGAGTGTGAAAAGCTGTCATCAATGCAAAGGTTGGCTACTCTGAAGAATCTCAAATATAAAATGTATCTGTTTAACACTTTTTTACTTAACACATGATTCCATAGTTTTGATGTCTTCACTATTAGTCTTAAATGTAGAAAATAGTAAAAATAAAGAAAAAACCCTTGAATGAGTAGCTGTGTCCAAACTTTTGACTGATACTGTATGTTAATGTGGGCTATTTCCAGCATTTTTACTTGATTGTTTTCATTGCTTGACTCAGAAGCTCATCAGAAGTAGACATGACAATGTTATTTATGTTTGAGCTGGTGCAGGGTGAGCCGCACACAGTGGAATTCCTACTAGGGCACACCGCCTCAGTGCTAACAGTATCACTCTGGTTCATAGGAACATGATTATTGTATACAATAGCTGTATGATCGACAGAGGCATTCAGGGGAGTTAGAGGGACATAAATTAGGTTACCTACATTTTGACTGCCAACGCCCCTGGGATAATGTTCATTTGCTGAAGCATTATGACAATTCAGCGACACAAGTGTAGGGATTATCTGAGCTGGGCTTGGGTCATTGATAAGCCATTGTCTCAACACAGCCTGGAAATGTCTGGACAGATTCCAGGAGTCAAGATGATTTGGATGAACGCCGTCATTCCTGTAGAGTATCTATCTAGAGTATCTTACTGTAGCTCTGTTCCAACAGTAACAGTAATCTTTTAGCCAGGTGTGTAATACCAGTAGCCTGCTGAATCTTCCACACCCAATGATGGTACCGGACCTGCAATAATTGGCCGCTTTTTGGAGTCTTACAGAGCTAGAATCAGTTCTTTAAAATCAATTTTCAGTTGTTCCGAACTAGCCCGCCTAATAATGTTTGACCCCACTACGACAGTGTCAGCTCCTAGCAGCTGTCGTAGAATGGTCGGAAGCAGCCTTGTAATGTCCTGTACTCATGCTCCAGGGTAGCACAGGGTTTTTGCCCTGGGGAACGAGATGTTTCTTACCATAGAGCTGCCGATGACTAGAGCTGGTGCAATGGCTGACGCAGTCCGGCCGTTCTTTCGCAAAGGGATCCCTGCAGAGTGCAAGCCAGTCGGCTGTGGAGAGCCAAAACGGCTGCGTCACTTCCACCAGCCCGAACGCAGTCGGGCTACTGGGGTAGAAGAGAAAGAAAAAGTAGGCAGGCGTAGATTCCCCAGTAGTTTGTGTATGTTCTCTACTTGTTTGCTAAGAGTAGCCACATTGTCCTGGAATAAAGCAAAATTACCACAGTTACTGCAGCCTTCAAGAAACGTTGGTTAGCGTTCTCTATTTGAGGCTACAGGGTAGCTAAGCTAGCTGGACTTCTGTGTCTCTCTTCTTGACAGAGAATCCTCAACTTGTCCGAGAGAGAATTACATTGCTATCAAATATGTCAGGCCAAGTGAAGCCTACACCAAACACACAATTCATTCGATTTTTTTTTTAATTCACGATGTGAAAAATGAATAGCAGAGTATAGTATTGTAACTCAGGCTAGTAAAACACGTTTTGTCAACAACATGTGAATGCTGTACTGCATCAACGGTGTCGTCCCCACTGTGACCGTACGTACATATCCCAACCAGAAGCCATGGATTACAGAGCTAAAGGCTACAGATGCTGCTTTCGAGGACCGGGACACTAATACAGAGATATCCGATGAACCCTCAAACAGGCAAAGCTTCAATGCAGGACTAAGATCAAATCGTACTACACCGGCTCTGAAGGACGAAAAAATTGTCAAAGACTCCAGCCACCCATATCATAGACCGTTCTCTCTCCTACTGCACGGTACCAGAGTGCCAAGTCTGTGACCAAAAGGCTCCTGAACAGCTTCTACCCCTAAGCCATAATTCTGCTGAAGAGTTAATCAAATGGCTATCCTGACTATTTGCATTGACCCCCTTTTAATTTGCACTGACTCTCTTGCACCGGCTCAATGCACACTCACAGGATTCTACCCACACACTCACACATACTACACTGACACTCCAACACAGCAGTGGAGGCTCCTCAGAGGAGGAAGGGGAGGAGCATCCTCCTCAGGGAATCTCATACAAATTTTAATTGTAAAACTATACTAAATATATTCACAGATAATTGATTAAAACACACTGTTTCACAATGAAGGTCTACAGTAGGCTCAACAGCATTTTGTAAGCTAGTTTTACATCCTCCTCTGTGTACACTGACTTCAATACAAAACCTAGGAGGCTCATGGTTCTCACCCACTTCCATAGACTTACACAGTAATTATGACAACTTCCGGAGGACGTCCTCCAACCTATCAGAGCTCTTGCATCATGAGCTGACATTTTGTCCACCTAATCAAAGGATCAGAGTATGAATCCAGTACTGTACTGAAGGCATAAGCTACGGCTAGCTAGCACCGCAGATCATCAAATGTGGTCAATTGTAGACTCAAAGAGAGAGAAAGACAATAGTTTAACAGTTTTGAACTAATACATTTCTCCCAAAATGAAGGAGAAGAGATAGAAGGAGAGAGAAAGCACGAGAGAGATAGAGCTGTACCAACTTCAGTCCCAAGACGCATGTGGAGGGTCGTAGAGAATACCATTATGTCCGTTTGAGTCTCATCTTTACATAGAGGGGTCATAATAGTTTGTAGGTTAAACTGTTCAGATGCTACATACAAGTTTGTGAGAAGACCGATTCCTCATGGTCTGACAAACACTGCTCTAGCTCTGTTACCTTTCATCGCAGATGTGGAAGTGGGACATCAGTGGATGCAAAAAAACAGAAGTCTCTAGCTGAAACTGACACATTTGAATGGGAATTGTTTAATTATGCTAATTCATTTTCTCGCCAGGTCAGAGGCAGCTGATGTCCACAAGCGAAGATGAAAGGTGAGAGAGGAGAGAGCGTAGATACGAGAAGGTATTACAATGGGCAAAATGATCATGCTGTTTGTATGTGGCTGCTATGAAAGTGAAGTGTGTTTGTGTATGATCTGGGCTGTATTCCTTCTGCCGATTCTGTAGAAAACCTTTCTTAAATGTAAAAAATAGAAACTCGTTTGCAACTGTTGGACTAATGATTACACCCTAGATCAACTAGATGCAGGCAAGAGTATGCAAGGGTGTATTGAATGTGTCACTGTCTGTCACCTCGATTAGAAAAACATCTCTGAACATGTGCACCTACGTTGTAAACTTTCATTCATAGGCTAGGTTGTAGCAAACTCAAGTATCATGTAGTAGCCTAAAACTATCAATTCTACATTTAAATGGGTGAATGGAATATGAATCACAGTCATCCAATAGGCTGTAATAGAAATAAGACCATGATCCTAAAACACACACACACACACTATTTCACACTCTTTCACATACGCTGTTGCTACTCTGTTTATTATCTATCCGGATTGCTTCACTTTTACCCCTTACCTACCTGCATGTACATATTACCTTAATTACCTGTTGTGTTATTGACTGTGTGCTTCTTTATGTTCTTTATGTCACGCTCTGATCTGTTTCACCTGATTGTCTCCACCCCCTCCAGGTGTCGCTTATTTTCCCCAGTGTATTTATCCCTGTGTGTCCTGTCTCTCTGTGCTAGTTCGTCTTGTATGTTTTCAAGTCAACTAGCGTTTTTCCCGTTCTCCTGCTTTTTACATGATCCTTTTTCTAGTCCTCTCGATGTTGACCCTTGCCTGTTTCTGGACATTGTACCTGCCTGTCTGACCATTCTGCCTGCCAGGACCATGAGCCTGTCTGACCATTCTGCCTGCCAGGACCATGAGCCTGTCTGACCACTCTGCCTGCCAGGACCATGAGCCTGTCTGACCACTCTGCCTGCCAGGACCATGAGCCTGTCTGCCACTCTGTACCTCCTGGTCTCCAATCTGGTTTTGACCTGTTTGCCTGTCCACGACCATTCTCTTACTGTAAGACTCCAACCATCTGCCTCCTGTGTCTGCGTTTGGGTCTCACCTTGTGCCTTGATAGTTTGTGTAACTCTGTTGTTGTTGTTTTTTTGTTTTTTTTGTTGACTGATTTGCTTTACCTTGGCCAGGTCGCAGTTATAAATGAGAATTTGTTCTCAACTGGCCTACCTGGTTAAATAAAGGTTTTAAAAAATCCTTGTATATAGTCTCGTTATTGTTATTTCATTGTGTTACTTTTTAACCCTGCATTTTTGGGAAAGGGCTAATAATTATATTTGGCGCATGTGACAAATACAATTTGATTTGAATTTAACTTAAAAGTGAGAAAGGACATGTTGTCCGAAGAAAGATCTTTCTCTTTCTTCAGTCTTTAGGGAGTCATGGACCTGTCTTGATTATGCTCTAGTTAGCATTTACTACATGATGGAATAAGTCCACTTACGGAGACATGATGGCTAGTTCTATCTAATCCCTCCAGCCAACGGAGGGCTATATTAGAGCAAAACAGCATCAATCATCCAATGATGTCAATGCGAGTGCAAGTTCAAGTTGTGTCCATGTATCCCAAGTTAGGATTTGTCCCTTTTGTCCCTACACAAAAATGTAAAACCAATACGTCAAGCCTGATTTCAGCATGGAAACAGCTCCCTCAGTCACCTCCTTCCCAAACCAAAAGTAATGTAATTTATTTTGGCGGCGGAATAAGGTGGCATAACAGCTGTGATATTAACGTCTCTCTCTCTCTCTCTCTCTCTCTCTCTCTCTCTCTCTCTCTCTCTCTCTCTCTCTCTCTCTCTCTCTCTCTCTCTCTCTCTCTCTCTCTCTCTCTCTCTCTCTCTCTCTCTCTCTCTCTCTCTCTGCTATAGATTAATTGTGGGAGTGACAGAGCAAAAACAAGCTACAGACACTAAAACCGTCACTAATGCTAATTCCACTGGTGCTACTAATAACATTAATCTTTAATAATGACACAAAGGCGGCAAGCCAGAGGACTGGGCCGACAGCTCCACGCCCCTCAACCCTCAACCCAGACGCAAATCCTTTCTTCATTGAGAGCCGCACTGAGAAATCCGGTTAATTTTGGAATGGAAGAAAGGAGAGGGTGGAGGAGGAGTGTGACAGGCACTAGTGGTGATTCACTGAGCTTTGGTACTGAGATTGACAGCTGGTTAGACTGAGAGAGCTGTTTTTGCTGTGTGTGTGTGTGTGTGTGTGTGTGTGTGTGTGTGTGTGTGTGTGTGTGTGTGTGTGTGTGTGTGTGTGTGTGTGTGTGTGTGTGTGTGTGTGTGTGTGTGTGTGTGTGTGTGTGTGTGTGTGTGTGTGTGTGTGTGTGTGTGTGTGTGTGTGTGTGTGTGTGTGTGTATTAGAGAACACACACTCTGTTCCTCTATGCCTCTGCTAATGAACACATGAGACAAGAATGGCATCAAAACAGCATTGATGTGTCAGGCCGAAATCGCAATTAGAGTCCTATTCACCTAATACAGTATATTTCCTCAAGCGCTGTGTGTGTGTGTGTGTTTTCAAACTCCACTCCAGTAAAAGAGACAGGAGGATTAGCCAGAGGTTATAAGCCTGTTGTAGGAGTACAGCTCTTTTTAGCTAAAGATCTAACAGAGACAGAACTATAGAGGATTCAGACACTATGTTCTTCCCACACTACCAAGTGTGCTGTGCTCTCCTGTTCTCTTCTTTTACAATGACTTCTACCCATGCCCCTGGTAATAGTGACAAGCGCTCAAAGCAGATTTAAATAATCTGTATTTAGCTCACTCCCCCTCTCTCTCTCTCTCTCTCACACACACACACATACACACACACACACACAGACACGCACACACTGGTGGCAGCCTGTAATTTTACCCTGTTTGGTTCTCACACCAATCAATCAGGGGTTATACATTAGTCTGAACCCACGCAGTGTTAGTGTGTGTTGGCGTGTGTGTGTTTGCCTCTTCCACCACATTCATTATAGCTGTTAACACAGGGCCAAAGCATACATCAACACCCATAATTACCATGATGAAAAAAAGCTGTGTGTTCCTCATGTTTACAGATGCATGTTTAGATTGGTGATGAACACAGTAAAAACCAACTGCACAACTGTAACCTCCAATATACTGTAACCAATATACTGTAGTTCTCTGACAAAGGTATTACTCAGTGCTGTGCACAGACACACACTGTAATAGCATGCACGTACGCACACACACACACACACACACACACACACACACACACACACACACACACACACACACACACACACACACACACACACACACACACACACACACACACACACACACACACACACACACACACACACACACACACACACACACACTGGAAGAGAGTGATTGAAGAGTTAGCTGCAGGAATTGCACCATTCCAACCAATTAACTTCAGTTATTATAGACATCTGCCAAGAAAACCCCAAGCCATATTTCAGATTGAATATCTGGCCGCCATGCCAAAGTGATTTGCTTGAGGAGTGTCCACGTTTATGGTAGTTATAAAGTATTAAAGTCAGCTAGAAGGGTCAGGGCCCAGTCATGAAATGGACACTTAGTCCGGCAAAGCTTTACCGGGGGAGGATGAAGATGTCCCTAGATACTGATCTAAAGTCTCCCTATTGTCTAAGGTTAGGATTTTGGGAGTGTAAGGTGATCCAGGAGAGGTGGCTCCCCGAAACAAGATGAGACACTGCAGTCTGACACACACACACACACACACACACACACACACACACACACACACACACACACACACACACACACACACACACACACACACACACACACACACACACACACACACACACACACACACACACAAGTAATGTGGTCAGAATCACGACAAATATATATATTTTTTCGTTATCGGGTTATAATTAGCCAGAACAATATATTATTAGCTAGACCACTATATAATTAGCCAGACCGCTATATAATTAACTAGACCGCTATATAAATAACCAGACTACAATATAATTAACCAGACTGCTATATAATTAGCCAGACCACTATATAATTAGCCAGACCCCTATATAATTAGCCAGACCGCTATATAATTAGCCAGACCACTATATAATTAGCCAGACCGCTATATAAATAACCAGACCGCTATATAATTAACCAGACCACTATATAATTATCCAGACCACTATATAAATAACCAGACTAGAATATAATTAACCAGACTACAATATAATATAATTAACCAGACTACAATATAATATAATTAACCAGACTACAATATAATATAATTAACCAGACAGCAATATAATATAATTAACCAGACTACAATATAATATAATTAACCAGACTACAAAATAATATAATTAACCAGACTACAAAATAATATAATTAACCAGACTACAATATAATATAATTAACCAGACTACAAAGAATAATTAACCAGACTACAATATAATTAACCAGACTACAATATAATTAACCAGACTACAACATAATTAACCAGACTACAATATAATTAACCAGACTAGAATATAATTAACCAGACCGTTATATAATTAGCCAGACCGCTATATAATTAACCAGACCGCTATATAATTAACCAGACTGCTATATAATTAACCAGGCTGCTATATAATTAACCAGACTGCTATATAATTAACCAGACTGCTATATAATTAGCCAGACTGCTATATAATTAACCAGACCACTATATAATTAGCCAGACCGCTATATAATTAGCCAGACTGCTATATAATTAACCGGACTGCTATATAATTAACCAGACCGCTATAAAATTAGCCAGACCGGTAGATATATACAGGTGAAATAAAAAGACTGCTATATAATTAGCCAGACTGCGTACCTATCCTACTGCCTGACCTGCTGGTTTGGAAATGCCAAGGTCGCCCAGAAAGACTAGTTGAGTAAAATTGTCAAGTCTTGCAGATAAATTATAGGGCAGCAAAAAAGTAGACCTGCCATTTGTCTATCTGTGCAGAGCCCTGAAGAAGGAGAATAAAATCACATCAAACTCTTCCTGTCCACTCCACCCTGAATTACAGCCCCTCCCAAATGCAACACTACAAATGAACAAGATGTTGCAGGTGACCCGGGTTCAAACCATGACGGTTACACATAGCCAGAAAGTAATCTTGAGTCTAGACAAGCAAAACTAGAACTAAAACCAGTAAATATACATCTGAATGTAGCAGATATAGGGAAGAATCCTAACTTAGATCCCTATAACTCAGACTTCCATCATTTATACATTAATGTCTATGGGAGATTTGAACAGAAATCTCCAGTTAGGATTCAGCCCAAGTTAGGGCTCAACCTAAAGTGAGGGGAATTACCGTTCTTACAGAAGTTGGGGTAATATACTGTACGTGTGCATCACAGGAGGCTGGTGAAGGTAGGGCAGGTCATAATAATGGCTGGAATAGAGTGAATGGAATGGTATCAAACACATGTAAAAAAAAACATGTATTCTGTTCCAGCCATTACTATGAGCCTGTCCTACCCAAATAAGGTGCCAGCAGCCGCCTGTAGTGTGCATATAAAGTTGAAGTCGGAAGTTTACATACACTTAGTTTGGAGTCATTAAAACTCATTTTTCAACCACTCCACAAATGTATTGTCAACAAACTATAGTTTTGGTTTGTACATCTGTCTGCATGACACAAGTAATTTTTCCAACAAATTTTTACAGACAGATTATTTCACTCATTATTCACTGTGTCACAATTCCAGTGGGTCAGAAGTTTACATACACTAAGTTGATAGTGCCTTTGAACAGCTTGGAAAATTCCAGAAAATGATGCCATGGCTTTGGAAGCTTCTGAGGCTAACTGACATCATTTGAGTAAATTGGAGGTGTACCTGTGGATGTATTTCAAGGCCTACCTTCAAACTCAGTGCCTCTTTGCTTGACACCATGGGAAAATCAAAATAAATTAGCTAAGACCTCAGAAAAAAAGGGTAGACCGCCACAAGTCTGGTTCATCCTTGACATCAATTTCCAAATGCCTGAAGGTACCACGTTCATCTGTACAAACAATAGTGCGCAAGTATAAACACTGTGGGACCACGCAGCAGTCATACCGCTCAGGAAGGAGACGCTTTCTGTCTCCTAGAGATTAACTTACTTTGATGCGAAAAGTGAAAATCAATGGCAGAACAATAGCAAAGGACCTTGTGAAGATGCTGGAGGAAACAGGTACAAAAGTTTCTATACCCACAGTAAAAATGACCTAACCTGAAAGGCCGCTCAGCAAGGAAGAAGTCACTGCTCCAAAACCACCATAAAAAAGCCAGACTACAGTTTGCATCTGCACATGGGGACAAAGATCGTACTTTTTGGAGAAATGTCCTCTGGTGTGATGAAACAAAACTAGATCTGTTTGGCCAAAATGACCATTGTTATACTTGGAGGAAAAAGGGCAATGACCCCAAGCATACTTCCAAAGTTATGGCAAAATGGCTTAAGGACAACCAAGTCAAGGTATTGGGGTGGCTATCACAAATCCATGACCTCAATCCTATAGAACATGTGTGGACAGAACTGAAAAGGTGTGAGAGAGCAAGGAGGCCTACAAACCTGACTCAATTACACCAGCTCTGTCAGGAGGAATGGGCCAAAATTTAAACAACTGATTGTGGGAAGATTGTGGAAGGTATCACAAAACGTTTGACCCAAGTTAAATATTTTAAAGGCCATGCTACCAAATACTAATTGAGTGTATGTAAACTTCTGACCCACTGGGAATGTGATGAAAGAAATAAACACTGAAACAAATCATTCTTTCTACTATTCTTCTGACATTTCACATTTTTAAAATAAAGTGGTGATCCTAACTGACCTAAGACAGGGAATTTTTACTCGGATTAAATGTCAGGAATTGTGAAAAACTGAGTTTAAATGTATTTGGCTAAATTGTTTGTAAACTTTTGACTTCAACTGTACCAGACAAATAAGGAGGTGGCTGATCAAAGAACAGTCTCATGCCTAAGCCCTTGTTTCAAACTCTGCCAGACATTAATTACTTCACAAAGCCAGACAAGAAGGCTATTCTGAGAAGAAAATGAAGAATTCAGGGGAAACTCTATGACTATAACAATTTCTGCGGACAGAAACAGAAATAACTATATCAGTAGGGTAAAACTCCTTTGGTTCCTCTCCAGAGCTGCAGGACATTTCAGGACTGCTCATAAATACATGATGATTAAATCCACAAAGCCTCTTTCTCAGAGATAAAAACATGTAAGAAAGGGGGAAAAAGGAGAGATTTCAACAGGGAGAAGAAGACGATGGCGTGAAGGACAGCGTAGGAAAACATATCCATGTCTGTCCCAGATGTTCCTTATTCCCTATATGGGCCCCTAGACCAGACCACTATATAGGCCCCTAGACCAGACCACTATATGGGCCCCTAGACCAGACCACTATATGGGCCCCTAGACCAGACCACTATATGGGCTCCTAGACCAGACCACTATATAGGCCCCTAGACCAGACCACTATATGGGCCCCTAGACCAGACCACTATTTGGGCCCCTAGACCAGACCACTATATGGGCCCCTAGACTAGACACCTATATGGGCCCCTAGATCAGACCACTATATGGGCCCCTAGACCAGACCACTATATGGGCCCCTAGACCAGACCACTATATGGGCCCCTAGACCAGACACCTATATGGGCCCCTAGACCAGACCACTATATGGGCCCCTAGACCAGACCACTATATGGGCCCCTAGACCAGACACCTATATGGGCCCCTAGAGCAGACCACTATATGGGCCCCTAGACCAGACCACTATATGGGCCCCTAGACCAGACCACTATATGGGCCCCTAGACCAGACCACTATATGGGCCCCTAGACCAGACCACTATATGGACCCCTAGACCAGACCACTATATGGGCCCCTAGATCAGACCACTATATGGGCCCCTAGACCAGACCACTATATGGGCCCCTAGACCAGACCACTATATGGGCCCTAGACCAGACCACTATATGGGCCCCTAGACTAGACACCTATATGGGCCCCTAGATCAGACCACTATATGGGCCCCTAGACCAGACCACTATATGGGCCCCTAGACCAGACTCCTATATGGGCCCCTAGACCAGACACCTATATCAAATCAAATCAAATTTTATTTGTCACATACACATGGTTAGCAGATGTTAATGTGAGTGTAGCGAAATGCTTGTGCTTCTAGTTCCGACAATGCAGTAATAACCAACAAGTAATCTAACTAACAATTC
Organism: Oncorhynchus gorbuscha; assembly: GCF_021184085.1. Taxonomy (NCBI): domain Eukaryota; kingdom Metazoa; phylum Chordata; class Actinopteri; order Salmoniformes; family Salmonidae; genus Oncorhynchus; species Oncorhynchus gorbuscha. The sequence goes on along the minus strand of NC_060196.1, from coordinate 46,972,589 downwards.
CTAAACTACTGTCTTATACACAGTGTAAGGGGATAAGGAATATGTACATAAGGATATATGAATGAGTGATGGTACAGAGCAGCATAGGCAAGATACAGTAGATGGTATCGAGTACAGTATATACATATAAGATGAGTATGTAAACAAAGTGGCATAGTTAAAGTGGCTAGTGATACATGTATTACATAAGGATGCAGTCGATGATATAGAGTACAGTATGTACGTATGCATATGAGATGAATAATGTAGGGTAAGTAACATTATATAAGGTAGCATTGTTTAAAGTGGCTAGTG
>NC_060196.1:46962295-46967295 GCF_021184085.1 Oncorhynchus gorbuscha | reverse complement strand
GAATTGGTTCTGTGCAGCATCGAGGAGGGCTGTGGTTGAGTGGTGTGTGTGTGTCCGGCAGAGATAGCTGAGCTCTAACTAAGCGTACTACACTGACGGATCCACCAACGCTTGATTGCACTATAGCTCACTAAAGCCCTCTCTTCATCCCTGCCGCACACGCACACTAACACCGTAATGTATCATCTTCGTTCTTCCCTTTAGATCATCCCATCATGAGCGACTACACGAGCAAGAGGAAAAATTGAGAGAGAGAGAGAGAGAGAGAGAGAGAGAGAGAGAGAGAGAGAGAGAGAGAGAGAGAGAGAGAGAGAGAGAGAGAGAGAGAGAGAGAGAGAGAGAGAGAGAGAGAGAGAGAGAGAGAGAGGGAGGGATGAAGGCATTGATGTGGATGGTAACGGTTATATGAGAGCAGTGAAGCCAAGCTCAAAAAGATAACATACTGAGCCAAAGACCAGAGAGAGAGAGAGAGAGAGAGAGAGAGAGGGAGAGAGAGAGAGAGAGAGAGAGAGACAGAGAGAGACAGAGAGAGACAGAGAGAGACAGAGAGAGAGAGAGAAAGGGAGGGAGAGAGGGAGGGAGAGAGGGAGGGATGAAGGCATTGATGTGGAGAGAGAGAGAGAGAGAGAGAGAGAGAGAGAGAGAGAGAGAGAGAGAGAGAGAGAGAGAGAGAGAGAGAGAGACAGAGAGAGAGAGAGAGAGAGAGAGAGAGGGGGGAGGAGGGAGAGAGAGAGGGAGGGAGAGAGGGAGGGAGAGAGGGAGGGATGAAGGCATTGATGTGGATGAGAAAGAGAGAGAGACAGAGAGAGAGAGAGCGCAAGAGAGAGAGAGAGAGAGAAAGGGAGGGAGAAAGGGAGGGAGAGAGAAAGGGAGGGAGAGAGGGAGGGATGAAGGCATTGATATGGATGAGAGAGAGAGAGAGAGAGAGAGAGAGAGAGAGAGAGAGAGAGAGAGAGAGAGAGAGAGAGAGAGAGAGAAGAGAGAGAGAGAGAGAGAGAGAGAGAGAAAAGGGGAGGGAGTCCGTTCATGTCAAACTTTTTTGTGCGTAAACCTTCTAATGATTTGAAGTTTTGCTCATGTAAGTAAATCCACCCTAGACTGATCAAAATGTTTTTTTTCTGCTCAGAAAAACCTGCTATTGGTTAAAGACATGTAAGATTTTTGTTTTCTCATGTGAGAAAATCTTTCATATGAAATATGAACCCATACCGTCATGTATATAAGTAGTTCAGCATGTACATCAAGAACCATCCATTCAGGGAGCTTTGGTGTAAAACCATGCAGGTATGACCATTCATTGGATGTTGGATTATTAAATATGTTTTACTTCCCATGAGATATAACGACCCTCCATCCTAACAGATGCAGATTCATGCACATTCATCTTCAATTATTAAATATCTGTCATTTATCACACAACATACGGAGAATGTACACAGTTTACAAAACATTAAGAACAATTTGTCTTTCCCTTTGAATGGCACACAACACAATCCATGTCTCAACTGTCTCAAGGCTTAAACATCTTTCTTTAACCTGTCTCCTACCCTTCATCTACACTGATTGAAGTGGATTTAACAAATGACATGAATAAGGGATCATAGCTTTCACCTGGATTCACCTGGTAAGTCTATGTCATGGAAAGAGAAGGTGTTCATAATGTTTTGAACACTCAGTGGATGTACATGTACTGAAAATAGGTCATCCATACCTGGCTGACAGTAAGCCTACAATGCCCCAAAACACTGCACCATATGATACAGCCAACATTTCCCAGGTTACAGAAAGCATGAGCTTCATCCACAGCTCATCATCTACAGTTGAAGTCAGAAGATTACATTCAGCTCAGCCAAATACATTTAAACTCAGTTTTTCACAATTCCTGACATTTAATCCTAGTAAAAAAATCCCTGTTTTAGGTCAGTTAGGATCACCACTTTATTTTAAGAATGTGAAATGTCAGAAGAATAGTAGAGAGAATGATTTATTTCAGCTTGTATTTATTTAATCACATTCCCAGTGGGTCAGAAGTTAACATACACTCAATTAGTGTTTGGTAGCATTGCCTTTAAATTGTTTAACTTGGGTCAAACATTGTGGGTAGCCTTCCACAACCTTCCCACAATCAGTTGGGTGAATTTTGGCCCATTCCTCCTGACAGAGCTGGTGTAAATGAGTCAGGTTTGTAGGCCTCCTTGCTCACACACGCTTTTTCAGTTCTGCCCACAAATGTTCTATGGGATTAAGGTCAGGTCTTTGTGATGGCCAATCCAATACCTTGACTTTGTTGTCCTTTAGCCATTTTGATACAACTTTGGAAATATGCTTGGGGTCATTGGTCATGTGGAAGATGCATTTGCGACCAAGTTTTAACATCCTGACTGATGTCTTGAGATGTTGCTTCAATATATCCATGTCATTTTCCGTCCTCGTGATGTCATCTATTTTGTGAAGTGCACCAGACCCTCCTACAGCAAAACACCCCCACAACATGATGCTGCCTCCCCTGTGCTTCACGGCTGGGATGGTGTTCTTCGGCTTGCAAGCCTCCCCCTTTTTCCTCCAAACATAATGATGGTTCTATTTTTGTTTCATTAGACCAGAAGACATTTCTCCAAAAAGAACGATCTTTGTCCCTATGTGCAGTTGCAAACCGTAATCTATTTTTTGTGACTTCTTCCTTGCTGAGCGGCCTTTCAGGTTATATCAATATAGGACTCGTTTTACTGTGGATATAAATGATTTTGTATCTGTTTCCTCCAGCATCTTCACAAGGTCCTTTGCTGTTGTTCTGGGATTGATTTGCACTTTTCACAACAAAGTAGGTTCCTCTCTAGGAGACAGAACTCGTCTCCTTCCTGAGCAGTATGACGGCTGTGTGGTCCCATGGTGTTTATACTTGCGTACTATTGTGTGTACAGATGAACGTGGAGACTTGTGGAGGTCTACAAGTTTTTTGGGGGATGTCTTGGCTGATATCTTTTGATTTTCCCATGTTGTCAAGCAAAGAGGCACTCAGTTTAAAGGTAGGCCTTGAAATACATCCACAGGTACACGTCCATTTGGCTCCAATGATATTTATAGGCACAGTCAATTTAGTGTATGTAAACTTCTGACCCACTGGAATTGTGATACAGTGAGTTATAAGTGAAATAATCTGTCTGTAAACATTTGTTGGAAAAATGACTTGTGTCATGCACAAAGTAGATGTCCTAAACGACTTGCCAAAACTATAGTTTGTTAACAAGAAATTTGCAGAGTGGTTGAAAATCGAGTTCCAACCTAAGTGTATGTAAACCTCTGACTTCAACTTTACTGTAACAAAGTAGCTGGGTGTTGTAAAATAATTTTACAGTACAAGCTGGTTTAACATAGTTAATAGTACTATTTTTACTTTGATATAACTATCATTTCCGTAAATCTATGCTGAACCAAAACATGAGCGCAAGATGTAAAGTGTTGCTCCCGTGTTTCTTGAGCTGAAATAAATATAGAATCCATACACACACAAAGCTTATTTCCCTCAAAAATGTGTTTACATCCCTGTTAGTGAGCATTTTTCCTTTGCCTAGCTAATCCTTCCACCTGACAGGTGCGGCATATCAAGAAGCTAATTAAACAGCATGATAATTACACAGGTGCACCTTGCGCTGGAGACAATAAAAGGCCATTCTAAAATGTGCAGTTTTGTCACACAATACAATGCCACAAATGTCTCAAGTTTTGAGGAAACATGCAATTGGCTAGCTGACTACAGGAATGTCCACGAAAGCTGAGGTTTTGGTATGGAAAATAATTTAGCTATGGACAACGAACACAATTGCATTTTATCGATGGTAATTTCAATGAACAGAGATACTGTGATGAGATCCTGAGGCCCATTGTCATGCCATTCATCAACCACCATCACTTAATGTTTCATCATGATAATGCATTAACCCATGTCGTGAAGGATCTGTACACAATTCCTGGAAGCTGAAAAAGTCCCAGTCTCCCATGGCCTGCACACTCACCAGACATGCTTGGCATGCTCTGGATTGATGTGTAAGACAACGTGTTACAGTTCCCGCAAATATCCAACAACTTCGCACAGCCATTGTAGAGGAGTGGGACAACATTCCACAGGCCACAATCAACAGCTTGGTCAACTCTATGTGAAGGAGATGTCGCGCTGCATGAGGCAAATGGGGTCACACCCGTTCCTGACTGGTTTTCTGATCCACGCCCCTATTTATGTTTTTAAGGCATCTGTGGCCAACAAATGCATATCTATATTCCCAGTCATGCAAAAACCACAGATTAGGGCAGATTTTAATTGGCTGATTTCCTATATGAACTGTAACTCAGTAAAATCTTTGAAATTGTTCCATGATGTGTTTTTATTTTTGTTCAGTATAGCTATCCATTATGGGAGATATGCAGGCCTCAATCCATGAAGAATGGGAAAGATTGGCACCATATCATTCGATTCTCATTCAAACTATCCCTTTAAGGTACATACATTTCACTTTGGGGTCAAATATCCCTTTAAGGTTGTATAGCTGTAATTACATGGAGTACACCATTCCAAATCTCCCGAGTCTCCAGAATGCCTAGATTTAGGATCTGGGCCTAAATTGGGTACCAGGAAAACCTGCTGACTGTGTTGGGTGGGGAGGCGAAGATTGGGAAGCAGATTGGGTAGCTGTGATAGTGGGATACATCAGGGAATTAAAAGGCCGAACGGGCCAAAAGAGCCATAAAACCAACCCCAGCATCACACCTTTAACGCTACACATATACCTGGAATCAAAATACATTACAATTTAACGTTTTGAGCCTAATGTGCCAACCATGAACATGAACATGAACGGCATAGTCATAAATTTATGTAGCAGTTAGTCCATCCTCCTAAATATATTCTCTGTTTAAAGATCAAGAAAAAACATCCGCTATAGCCATAGACATAGCTATACTGTAAGTTCAATGACATCAAACCACTCATAGGATTAAAACTCTAT